>NW_027669942.1:0-23436 GCF_964188305.1 Podarcis bocagei | reverse complement strand
TGCCAAACCTTTCAGGGGAGTATTTTCAAGCTTTTAGCACCATTTCTGAGTGAATTGCCAAAAGTCAGATTTTTGCTGAAATTGTGACCCCGGGGCTTAGGGATTTTTTCAAAAAATATTTTCTGCCGGATAAGTTTTTGAGGGCTGATTCCTTTTCCTGTGATAAAAAGCCTTCCGTTTCGAGTGCCAAACCTTTCAGGGGAGTATTTTCAAGCTTTTGGCACCATTTTTGAGTGAATTGCCAAAAGTCAGATTTTTGCTGAAATTGTGACCCCGGGGGTTAGGGATTTTTTCAAAAAAATATTTTCTGCCGGATAAGTTTTTTGAGGGCTGATTTCTTGTCCTGTGATAAAAAGCCTTCCGTTTCGAGTGCCAAACCTTTCATGAGAGCATTTTCTAGCTTTTGGCACCATTTTTGAGTGAATTGCCAAAAGTCAGATTTTTGCTGAAATTGTGACCCAGGGGGTAAGGGATTTTTTCAAAAAAATATTTTCTGCCGGTTAAGTTTTTGAGGGCTGATTTCTTGTCCTGTGATAAAAAGCCTTCTGTTTCGAGTGCCAAACCTTTCAGGGGAGCATTTGCAACCGATTGGCACCATTTTTGAGTGAATTTCCAAAAGTCAGATTTTTGCTGAAATTGTGACCCCGGGGGTTAGGGATTTTTTCAAAAAAATATTTTCTGCCGGTTAAGTTTTTGAGGGCTGATTTCTTGTCTTGTCATAAAAAGCCTTCCGTTTCGAGTGCCAAACCTTTCATGAGAGCATTTTCTAGCTTTTGGCACCATTTTTGAGTGAATTGCCAAAAGTCAGATTTTTGCTGAAATTGTGACCCCGGGGCTTAGGGATTTTTTCAAAAAAATATTTTCTGCCGGATAAGTTTTTGAGGGGTGATTTCTTGTCTTGTGATAAAAAGCCTTCTGTTTCGAGTGCCAAACCTTTCAGGGGAGTATTTTCAAGCTTTTGGCACCATTTTTGAGTGAATTTCCAAAAGTCAGATTTTTGCTGAAATTGTGACCCGGGGGTTAGGGATTTTTTCAAAAAAATATTTTCTGCCGATTAAGTTTTTGAGGGCTGATTTCTTGTCCTGGGATAAAAAGCCTTCCGTTTCGAGTGCCAAACCTTTCAGGGGAGCATTTTCAATCTTTTGGCACCATTTTTGAGTGAATTGCCAAAAGTCAGAATTTTTTCTGAAATTGTGACCCCGGGGTTAGGGATGTTTTCAAAAAAATATTTTCTGCCGGTTAAGTTTTTGAGGCTGATTTCTTGTCCTGTGATAAAAAGCCTTCTGTTTCGAGTGCCAAACCTTTCAGGGGAGCATTTGCAACCGATTGGCACCATTTTTGAGTGAATTTCCAAAAGTCAGATTTTTGCTGAAATTGTGACCCCGGGGGTTAGGGATTTTTTCAAAAAAATATTTTCTGCCGGTTAAGTTTTTGAGGGCTGATTTCTTTTCCTGTGATAAAAAGCCTTCCGTTTCGAGTGCCAAACCTTTCATGAGAGCATTTTCTAGCTTTTGGCACCATTTTTGAGTGAATTGCCAAAAGTCAGATTTTTGCTGAAATTGTGACCCCGGGGTTAGGGATTTTTTCAAAAAATATTTTCTGCCGGTTAAGTTTTTGAGGGCTGATTTCTTGTCCTGGGATAAAAAGCCTTGTGTTTCCATCGCCCAAGCTTTCAGGGGAGCATTTTCAAGCTTTTGGCACCATTTTCGAGTGAATTGCCGAAAGTCAGATTTTTGCTGAAATTGTGACCCCGGGGCTTAGGGATTTTTTCAAAAAAATATTTTCTGCCGGATAAGTTTTTGTGGGCTGATTTCTTGTCCTGTGATAAAAAGCCTTCTGTTTCGAGTGCCAAACCTTTTAGGGGAGCATTTGCAACCGGTTGGCACCATTTTTGAGTGAATTGCCAAAAGTCAGATTTTTGCTGAAATTGTGACTCCGGGGGTTAGGGATTTTTTTCAAAAAAAAAATTCTGCCGGTTAAGTTTTTGAGGGCTGATTTCTTGTCCTGGGATAAAAAGCCTTCTGTTTCCATCGCCCAAGCTTTCAGGGAGCATTTTCAAGCCTTTTGGCACCATTTTTGAGTGAATTGCCAAAAGTCAGATTTTTGCTGAAATTGTGACCCTGGGCTTAGGGATTTCTTCAAAAAATATTTTCTGCCGGATAAGTTTTTGAGGGCTGATTTCTTGTCTTGTCATAAAAAGCCTTCCGTTTCGAGTGCCAAACCTTTCATGAGAGCATTTTCAAGCTTTTGGCACCATTTTTGAGTGAATTTCCAAAAGTCAGATTTTTGCTGAAATTGTGACCCCTGGGCTTAGGGATTTTTTCAAAAAAATATTTTCTGCCTGATAAGTTTTTGAGGGCTGATTTCTTGTCCTGTGATAAAAAGCCTTCTGTTTCGAGTGCCAAACCTTTGAGGGGAGCATTTGCAACCGGTTCGCACCTTTTTTGAGTGAATTGCCAAAAGTCAGATTTTTGCTGAAATTGTGACCCCGGGGGTTAGGGATTTTTCAAAAAAATATTTTCTGCCGGTTAAGTTTTTGAGGGCTGATTTCTTGTCCTGTGATAAAAAGCCTTCTGTTTCGAGTGCCAAACCTTTCAGGGGAGCATTTGCAACCGATTGGCACCATTTTTGAGTGAATTTCCAAAAGTCAGATTTTTGCTGAAATTGTGACCCCGGGGCTTAGGGATTTTTTCAAAAAAATATTTTCTGCCGGATAAGTTTTTGAGGGCTGATTTCTTGTCCTGTGATAAAAAGCCTTCCGTTTCGAGTGCCAAACCTTTCATGAGAGCATTTTCTAGCTTTTGGCACCATTTTTGAGTGAATTGCCAAAAGTCAGATTTTTGCTGAAATTGTGACCCCGGGGGTTAGGGATTTTTTCAAAAAAATATTTTCTGCTGGATAAGTTTTTGAGGGCTGATTTCTTGTCCTGTGATAAAAAGCCTTCCGTTTCGAGTGCCAAACCTTTCAGGAGAGCATTTTCAAGCTTTTGGCACCATTTTTGAGTGAATTGCCAAAAGTCAGATTTTTGCTGAAATTGTGACCCCGGGGCTTAGGGATTTTTTCAAAAAAATATTTTCTGCCGGTTAAGTTTTTGAGGGCTGATTTCTTTTCCTGTGATAAAAAGCCTTCCGTTTCGAGTGCCAAACCTTTCATGAGAGCATTTTCTAGCTTTTGGCACCATTTTTGAGTGAATTGCCAAAAGTCAGATTTTTGCTGAAATTGTGACCCCGGGGTTAGGGATTTTTTAAAAAAATATTTTCTGCCGGTTAAGTTTTTGAGGGCTGATTTCTTGTCCTGTGATAAAAAGCCTTGTGTTTCCATCGCCCAAGCTTTCAGGGGAGCATTTTCAAGCGTTTGGCACCATTTTCGAGTGAATTGCCGAAAGTCAGATTTTTGCTGAAATTGTGACCCCGGGGCTTAGGGATTTTTTCAAAAAAATATTTTCTGCCGGATAAGTTTTTGTGGGCTGATTTCTTGTCCTGTGATAAAAAGCCTTCTGTTTCGAGTGCCAAACCTTTCAGGGGAGCATTTGCAACCGTTTGGCACCATTTTTGAGTGAATTGCCAAAAGTCAGATTTTTGCTGAAATTGTGACTCCGGGGGTTAGGGATTTTTTCAAAAAAAAAAATTCTGCCGGTTAAGTTTTTGAGGGCTGATTTCTTGTCCTGGGATAAAAAGCTTCTGTTTCCATCGCCCAAGCTTTCAGGGGAGCATTTTCAAGCTTTTGGCACCATTTTTGAGTGAATTGCCAAAAGTCAGATTTTTGCTGAAATTGTGACCCCGGGGCTTAGGGATTTCTTCAAAAAAATATTTTCTGCCGGATAAGTTTTTGAGGGCTGATTTCTTGTCTTGTCATAAAAAGCCTTCCGTTTCGAGTGCCAAACCTTTCATGAGAGCATTTTCAAGCTTTTGGCACCATTTTTGAGTGAATTTCCAAAAGTCAGATTTTTGCTGAAATTGTGACCCCTGGGCTTAGGGATTTTTTCAAAAAAATATTTTCTGCCTGATAAGTTTTTGAGGGCTGATTTCTTGTCCTGTGATAAAAAGCCTTCTGTTTCGAGTGCCAAACCTTTCAGGGGAGTATTTTCAAGCTTTTAGCACCATTTCTGAGTGAATTTCCAAAAGTCAGATTTTTGCTGAAATTGTGACCCCTGGGCTTAGGGATTTTTTCAAAAAAATATTTTCTGCCGGATAAGTTTTTGAGGGCTGATTTCTTGTCCTGTGATAAAAAGCCTTCTGTTTCGAGTGCCAAACCTTTCAGGGGAGCATTTGCAACCGGTTGGCACCTTTTTTGAGTGAATTGCCAAAAGTCAGATTTTTGCTGAAATTGTGACCCCGGGGGTTAGGGATTTTTTCAAAAAAATATTTTCTGCCGGTTAAGTTTTTGAGGGCTGATTTCTTGTCCTGTGATAAAAAGCCTTCTGTTTCGAGTGCCAAACCTTTCAGGGGAGCATTTGCAACCGATTGGCACCATTTTTGAGTGAATTTCCAGAAGTCAGATTTTTGCTGAAATTGTGACCCGGGGGTTAGGGATTTTTTCAAAAAATATTTTCTGCCGGATAAGTTTTTGAGGGCTGATTTCTTGTCCTGTGATAAAAAGCCTTCTGTTTCGAGTGCCAAACCTTTCAGGGGAGCATTTGCAACCGTTTGGCACCATTTTTGAGTGAATTGCCAAAAGTCAGATTTTTGCTGAAATTGTGACCCCGGGGTTAGGGATTTTTTCAAAAAAAATATTTTCTGCCGGTTAAGTTTTTGAGGGCTGATTTCTTGTCCTGTGATAAAAAGCCTTCCGTTTCGAGTGCCAAACCTTTCATGAGAGCATTTTCTAGCTTTTGGCACCATTTTTGAGTGAATTGCCAAAAGTCAGATTTTTGCTGAAATTGTGACCCCGGGGTTAGGGATTTTTTCAAAAAATATTTTCTGCCGGTTAAGTTTTTGAGGGCTGATTTCTTGTCCTGTGATAAAAAGCCTTGTGTTTCCATCGCCCAAGCTTTCAGGGGAGCATTTTCAAGCTTTTGGCACCATTTTTGAGTGAATTGCCAAAGTCAGATTTTTGCTGAAATTGTGACCCCGGGGTTAGGGATTTTTTCAAAAAATATTTTCTGCCGGTTAAGTTTTTGAGGGCTGATTTCTTGTCCTGTGATAAAAAGCCTTCTGTTTCGAGTGCCACACCTTTCAGGGGAGTATTTTCAAGCTTTTGGCACCATTTTTGAGTGAATTTCCAAAAGTCATTTTTTTGCTGAAATTGTGATCCCGGGGGGTTAGGGATTTTTTCAAAAAAATATTTTCTGCCGGTTAAGTTTTTGAGGGCTGATTTCTTGTCCTGTGATAAAAAGCCTTGTGTTTCCATCGCCCAAGCTTTCAGGGGAGCATTTTCAAGCGTTTGGCACCATTTTCGAGTGAATTGCCGAAAGTCAGATTTTTGCTGAAATTGTGACCCCGGGGCTTAGGGATTTTTTCAAAAAAAAAATTTCTGCCGGATAAGTTTTTGTGGGCTGATTTCTTGTCCTGTGATAAAAAGCCTTCTGTTTCGAGTGCCAAACCTTTCAGGGGAGCATTTGCAACCGGTTGGCACCATTTTTGAGTGAATTGCCAAAAGTCAGATTTTTGCTGAAATTGTGACTCCGGGGGTTAGGGATTTTTTCAAAAAAAAAATTCTGCCGGTTAAGTTTTTGAGGGCTGATTTCTTGTCCTGGGATAAAAAGCCTTCTGTTTCCATCGCCCAAGCTTTCAGGGGAGCATTTTCAAGCTTTTGGCACCATTTTTGAGTGAATTGCCAAAAGTCAGATTTTTGCTGAAATTGTGACCCCGGGGCTTAGGGATTTCTTCAAAAAAATATTTTCTGCCGGATAAGTTTTTGAGGGCTGATTTCTTGTCTTGTCATAAAAAGCCTTCCGTTTCGAGTGCCAAACCTTTCATGAGAGCATTTTCAAGCTTTTGGCACCATTTTTGAGTGAATTTCCAAAAGTCAGATTTTTGCTGAAATTGTGACCCCTGGGCTTAGGGATTTTTTCAAAAAAATATTTTCTGCCTGATAAGTTTTTGAGGGCTGATTTCTTGTCCTGTGATAAAAAGCCTTCTGTTTCGAGTGCCAAACCTTTCAGGGGAGTATTTTCAAGCTTTTAGCACCATTTCTGAGTGAATTGCCAAAAGTCAGATTTTTGCTGAAATTGTGACCCCGGGGCTTAGGGATTTTTTCAAAAAAATATTTTCTGCCGGATAAGTTTTTGAGGGCTGATTCCTTTTCCTGTGATAAAAAGCCTTCCGTTTCGAGTGCCAAACCTTTCAGGAGAGCATTTTCAAGCTTCTGGCACCATTTTTGATTGAATTGCCAAAAGTCAGATTTTTGCTGAAATTGTGACCCCGGGGGTTAGGGATTTTTTCAAAAAAATATTTTCTGCCGGATAAGTTTTTGAGGGCTGATTTCTTGTCCTGTGATAAAAAGCCTTCCGTTTCGAGTGCCAAACCTTTCATGAGAGCATTTTCTAGCTTTTGGCACCATTTTTGAGTGAATTGCCAAAAGTCAGATTTTTGCTGAAATTGTGACCCAGGGGGTAAGGGATTTTTTCAAAAAAATATTTTCTGCCGGTTAAGTTTTTGAGGGCTGATTTGTTGTCCTGTGATAAAAAGCCTTCTGTTTCGAGTGCCAAACCTTTCAGGGGAGCATTTTCAAGCTTTTGGCACCATTTTTGAGTGAATTGCCAAAAGTCAGATTTTTGCTGAAATTGTGACCCCGGGGCTTAGGGATTTCTTCAAAAAAATATTTTCTGCCGGATAAGTTTTTGAGGGCTGATTTCTTGTCTTGTCATAAAAAGCCTTCCGTTTCGAGTGCCAAACCTTTCATGAGAGCATTTTCAAGCTTTTGGCACCATTTTTGAGTGAATTTCCAAAAGTCAGATTTTTGCTGAAATTGTGACCCCTGGGCTTAGGGATTTTTTCAAAAAAATATTTTCTGCCTGATAAGTTTTTGAGGGCTGATTTCTTGTCTTGTGATAAAAAGCCTTCTGTTTCGAGTGCCAAACCTTTCAGGGGAGTATTTTCAAGCTTTTAGCACCATTTCTGAGTGAATTGCCAAAAGTCAGATTTTTGCTGAAATTGTGACCCCGGGGCTTAGGGATTTTTTCAAAAAAATATTTTCTGCCGGATAAGTTTTTGAGGGCTGATTCCTTTTCCTGTGATAAAAAGCCTTCCGTTTCGAGTGCCAAACCTTTCAGGGGAGTATTTTCAAGCTTTTGGCACCATTTTTGAGTGAATTGCCAAAAGTCAGATTTTTGCTGAAATTGTGACCCCGGGGGTTAGGGATTTTTTCAAAAAAATATTTTCTGCCGGATAAGTTTTTGAGGGCTGATTCCTTTTCCTGTGATAAAAAGCCTTCCGTTTCGAGTGCCAAACCTTTCAGGAGAGCATTTTCAAGCTTCTGGCACCATTTTTGATTGAATTGCCAAAAGTCAGATTTTTGCTGAAATTGTGACCCCGGGGGTTAGGGATTTTTTCAAAAAAATATTTTCTGCCGGATAAGTTTTTGAGGGCTGATTTCTTGTCCTGTGATAAAAAGCCTTCCGTTTCGAGTGCCAAACCTTTCATGAGAGCATTTTCTAGCTTTTGGCACCATTTTTGAGTGAATTGCCAAAAGTCAGATTTTTGGTGAAATTTTGACCCAGGGGGTAAGGGATTTTTTCAAAAAAATATTTTCTGCCGGTTAAGTTTTTGAGGGCTGATTTCTTGTCCTGTGATAAAAAGCCTTCTGTTTCGAGTGCCAAACCTTTCAGGGGAGCATTTTCAAGCTTTTGGCACCATTTTTGAGTGAATTGCCAAAAGTCAGATTTTTGCTGAAATTGTGACCCCGGGGCTTAGGGATTTCTTCAAAAAAATATTTTCTGCCGGATAAGTTTTTGAGGGCTGATTTCTTGTCTTGTCATAAAAAGCCTTCCGTTTCGAGTGCCAAACCTTTCATGAGAGCATTTTCAAGCTTTTGGCACCATTTTTGAGTGAATTTCCAAAAGTCAGATTTTTGCTGAAATTGTGACCCCGGGGGTTAGGGATTTCTTCAAAAAAATATTTTCTGCCGGTTAAGTTTTTGAGGGCTGATTTCTTGTCCTGTGATAAAAAGCCTTCTGTTTCGAGTGCCAAACCTTTCAGGGGAGTATTTTCAAGCTTTTAGCACCATTTCTGAGTGAATTGCCAAAAGTCAGATTTTTGCTGAAATTGTGACCCCGGGGCTTAGGGATTTTTTCAAAAAAATATTTTCTGCCGGATAAGTTTTTGAGGGCTGATTCCTTTTCCTGTGATAAAAAGCCTTCCGTTTCGAGTGCCAAACCTTTCAGGGGAGTATTTTCAAGCTTTTGGCACCATTTTTGAGTGAATTGCCAAAAGTCAGATTTTTGCTGAAATTGTGACCCCGGGGGTTAGGGATTTTTTCAAAAAAATATTTTCTGCCGGATAAGTTTTTGAGGGCTGATTTCTTGTCCTGTGATAAAAAGCCTTCCGTTTCGAGTGCCAAACCTTTCATGAGAGCATTTTCTAGCTTTTGGCACCATTTTTGAGTGAATTGCCAAAAGTCAGATTTTTGCTGAAATTGTGACCCAGGGGGTAAGGGATTTTTTCAAAAAAATATTTTCTGCCGGTTAAGTTTTTGAGGGCTGATTTCTTGTCCTGTGATAAAAAGCCTTCTGTTTCGAGTGCCAAACCTTTCAGGGGAGCATTTGCAACCGATTGGCACCATTTTTGAGTGAATTTCCAAAAGTCAGATTTTTGCTGAAATTGTGACCCCAGGGGTTAGGGATTTTTTCAAAAAAATATTTTCTGCCGGTTAAGTTTTTGAGGGCTGATTTCTTTTCCTGTGATAAAAAGCCTTCCGTTTCGAGTGCCAAACCTTTCATGAGAGCATTTTCTAGCTTTTGGCACCATTTTTGAGTGAATTGCCAAAAGTCAGATTTTTGCTGAAATTGTGACCCCGGGGCTTAGGGATTTTTTCAAAAAAATATTTTCTGCCGGATAAGTTTTTGAGGGGTGATTTCTTGTCTTGTGATAAAAAGCCTTCTGTTTCGAGTGCCAAACCTTTCAGGGGAGTATTTTCAAGCTTTTGGCACCATTTTTGAGTGAATTTCCAAAAGTCAGATTTTTGCTGAAATTGTGACCCCGGGGGTTAGGGATTTTTTCAAAAAAATATTTTCTGCCGATTAAGTTTTTGAGGGCTGATTTCTTGTCCTGGGATAAAAAGCCTTCCGTTTCGAGTGCCAAACCTTTCAGGGGAGCATTTTCAATCTTTTGGCACCATTTTTGAGTGAATTGCCAAAAGTCAGAATTTTTTCTGAAATTGTGACCCCGGGGTTAGGGATGTTTTCAAAAAAATATTTTCTGCCGGTTAAGTTTTTGAGGGCTGATTTCTTGTCCTGTGATAAAAAGCCTTCTGTTTCGAGTGCCAAACCTTTCAGGGGAGCATTTGCAACCGATTGGCACCATTTTTGAGTGAATTTCCAAAAGTCAGATTTTTGCTGAAATTGTGACCCCGGGGGTTAGGGATTTTTTCAAAAAAATATTTTCTGCCGGTTAAGTTTTTGAGGGCTGATTTCTTTTCCTGTGATAAAAAGCCTTCCGTTTCGAGTGCCAAACCTTTCATGAGAGCATTTTCTAGCTTTTGGCACCATTTTTGAGTGAATTGCCAAAAGTCAGATTTTTGCTGAAATTGTGACCCCGGGGTTAGGGATTTTTTCAAAAAATATTTTCTGCCGGTTAAGTTTTTGAGGGCTGATTTCTTGTCCTGGGATAAAAAGCCTTGTGTTTCCATCGCCCAAGCTTTCAGGGGAGCATTTTCAAGCGTTTGGCACCATTTTCGAGTGAATTGCCGAAAGTCAGATTTTTGCTGAAATTGTGACCCCGGGGCTTAGGGATTTTTTCAAAAAAATATTTTCTGCCGGATAAGTTTTTGTGGGCTGATTTCTTGTCCTGTGATAAAAAGCCTTCTGTTTCGAGTGCCAAACCTTTCAGGGGAGCATTTGCAACCGGTTGGCACCATTTTTGAGTGAATTGCCAAAAGTCAGATTTTTGCTGAAATTGTGACTCCGGGGGTTAGGGATTTTTTCAAAAAAAAAATTCTGCCGGTTAAGTTTTTGAGGGCTGATTTCTTGTCCTGGGATAAAAAGCCTTCTGTTTCCATCGCCCAAGCTTTCAGGGGAGCATTTTCAAGCTTTTGGCACCATTTTTGAGTGAATTGCCAAAAGTCAGATTTTTGCTGAAATTGTGACCCCGGGGCTTAGGGATTTCTTCAAAAAAATATTTTCTGCCGGATAAGTTTTTGAGGGCTGATTTCTTGTCTTGTCATAAAAAGCCTTCCGTTTCGAGTGCCAAACCTTTCATGAGAGCATTTTCAAGCTTTTGGCACCATTTTTGAGTGAATTTCCAAAAGTCAGATTTTTGCTGAAATTGTGACCCCTGGGCTTAGGGATTTTTTCAAAAAAATATTTTCTGCCTGATAAGTTTTTGAGGGCTGATTTCTTGTCCTGTGATAAAAAGCCTTCTGTTTCGAGTGCCAAACCTTTCAGGGGAGTATTTTCAAGCTTTTAGCACCATTTCTGAGTGAATTGCCAAAAGTCAGATTTTTGCTGAAATTGTGACCCCGGGGCTTAGGGATTTTTTCAAAAAAATATTTTCTGCCGGATAAGTTTTTGAGGGCTGATTTCTTGTCCTGTGATAAAAAGCCTTCTGTTTCGAGTGCCAAACCTTTCAGGGGAGCATTTGCAACCGGTTGGCACCTTTTTTGAGTGAATTGCCAAAAGTCAGATTTTTGCTGAAATTGTGACCCCGGGGGTTAGGGATTTTTTCAAAAAAATATTTTCTGCCGGTTAAGTTTTTGAGGGCTGATTTCTTGTCCTGTGATAAAAAGCCTTCTGTTTCGAGTGCCAAACCTTTCAGGGGAGCATTTGCAACCGATTGGCACCATTTTTGAGTGAATTTCCAAAAGTCAGATTTTTGCTGAAATTGTGACCCCGGGGCTTAGGGATTTTTTCAAAAAAATATTTTCTGCCGGATAAGTTTTTGAGGGCTGATTTCTTGTCCTGTGATAAAAAGCCTTCCGTTTCGAGTGCCAAACCTTTCATGAGAGCATTTTCTAGCTTTTGGCACCATTTTTGAGTGAATTGCCAAAAGTCAGATTTTTGCTGAAATTGTGACCCCGGGGGGTTAGGGATTTTTTCAAAAAAATATTTTCTGCTGGATAAGTTTTTGAGGGCTGATTTCTTGTCCTGTGATAAAAAGCCTTCCGTTTCGAGTGCCAAACCTTTCAGGAGAGCATTTTCAAGCTTTTGGCACCATTTTTGAGTGAATTGCCAAAAGTCAGATTTTTGCTGAAATTGTGACCCCGGGGCTTAGGGATTTTTTCAAAAAAATATTTTCTGCCGGTTAAGTTTTTGAGGGCTGATTTCTTTTCCTGTGATAAAAAGCCTTCCGTTTCGAGTGCCAAACCTTTCATGAGAGCATTTTCTAGCTTTTGGCACCATTTTTGAGTGAATTGCCAAAAGCCAGATTTTTGCTGAAATTGTGACCCCGGGGTTAGGGATTTTTTAAAAAAATATTTTCTGCCGGTTAAGTTTTTGAGGGCTGATTTCTTGTCCTGTGATAAAAAGCCTTGTGTTTCCATCGCCCAAGCTTTCAGGGGAGCATTTTCAAGCGTTTGGCACCATTTTCGAGTGAATTGCCGAAAGTCAGATTTTTGCTGAAATTGTGACCCCGGGGGCTTAGGGATTTTTTCAAAAAAATATTTTCTGCCGGATAAGTTTTTGTGGGCTGATTTCTTGTCCTGTGATAAAAAGCCTTCTGTTTCGAGTGCCAAACCTTTCAGGGGAGCATTTGCAACCGGTTGGCACCATTTTTGAGTGAATTGCCAAAAGTCAGATTTTTGCTGAAATTGTGACTCCGGGGGTTAGGGATTTTTTCAAAAAAAAAAATTCTGCCGGTTAAGTTTTTGAGGGCTGATTTCTTGTCCTGGGATAAAAAGCCTTCTGTTTCCATCGCCCAAGCTTTCAGGGGAGCATTTTCAAGCTTTTGGCACCATTTTTGAGTGAATTGCCAAAAGTCAGATTTTTGCTGAAATTGTGACCCCGGGGCTTAGGGATTTTTTCAAAAAAATATTTTCTGCCGGATAAGTTTTTGAGGGCTGATTTCTTGTCCTGTGATAAAAAGCCTTCTGTTTCGAGTGCCAAACCTTTCAGGGGAGCATTTGCAACCGGTTGGCACCTTTTTTGAGTGAATTGCCAAAAGTCAGATTTTTGCTGAAATTGTGACCCCGGGGCTTAGGGATTTTTTCAAAAAAATATTTTCTGCCGGTTAAGTTTTTGAGGGCTGATTTCTTGTCCTGTGATAAAAAGCCTTCTGTTTCGAGTGCCAAACCTTTCAGGGGAGCATTTGCAACCGATTGGCACCATTTTTGAGTGAATTTCCAAAAGTCAGATTTTTGCTGAAATTGTGACCCCGGGGGTTAGGGATTTTTTCAAAAAAATATTTTCTGCCGGTTAAGTTTTTGAGGGCTGATTTCTTGTCCTGTGATAAAAAGCCTTCTGTTTCGAGTGCCAAACCTTTCAGGGGAGCATTTGCAACCGTTTGGCACCATTTTTGAGTGAATTGCCAAAAGTCAGATTTTTGCTGAAATTGTGACCCCGGGGTTAGGGATTTTTTCAAAAAAATATTTTCTGCCGGTTAAGTTTTTGAGGGCTGATTTCTTGTCCTGTGATAAAAAGCCTTCCGTTTCCATCGCCCAAGCTTTCAGGGGAGCATTTTCAAGCTTTTGGCACCATTTTTGAGTGAATTGCCAAAAGTCAGATTTTTGCTGAAATTGTGACCCCGGGGCTTAGGGATTTTTTCAAAAAAATATTTTCTGCCGGATAAGTTTTTGAGGGGTGATTTCTTGTCTTGTGATAAAAAGCCTTCTGTTTCGAGTGCCAAACCTTTCAGGGGAGTATTTTCAAGCTTTTGGCACCATTTTTGAGTGAATTTCCAAAAGTCAGATTTTTGCTGAAATTGTGACCCTGGGGGTTAGGGATTTCTTCAAAAAAATATTTTCTGCCGATTAAGTTTTTGAGGGCTGATTTCTTGTCCTGTGATAAAAAGCCTTCTGTTTCGAGTGCCAAACCTTTCAGGGGAGTATTTTCAAGCTTTTGGCACCATTTCTGAGTGAATTGCCAAAAGTCAGATTTTTGCTGAAATTGTGACCCCGGGGCTTAGGGATTTTTTCAAAAAAATATTTTCTGCCGGATAAGTTTTTGAGGGCTGATTTCTTGTCCTGTGATAAAAAGCCTTCTGTTTCGAGTGCCAAACCTTTCAGGGGAGCATTTGCAACCGGTTGGCACCTTTTTTGAGTGAATTGCCAAAAGTCAGATTTTTGCTGAAATTGTGACCCCGGGGGTTAGGGATTTTTTCAAAAAAATATTTTCTGCCGGTTAAGTTTTTGAGGGCTGATTTCTTGTCCTGTGATAAAAAGCCTTCTGTTTCGAGTGCCAAACCTTTCAGGGGAGCATTTGCAACCGATTGGCACCATTTTTGAGTGAATTTCCAAAAGTCAGATTTTTGCTGAAATTGTGACCCCGGGGGTTAGGGATTTTTTCAAAAAAATATTTTCTGCCGGTTAAGTTTTTGAGGGCTGATTTCTTGTCCTGTGATAAAAAGCCTTCTGTTTCGAGTGCCAAACCTTTCAGGGGAGCATTTGCAACCGTTTGGCACCATTTTTGAGTGAATTGCCAAAAGTCAGATTTTTGCTGAAATTGTGACCCCGGGGGTTAGGGATTTCTTCAAAAAAATATTTTCTGCCGGTTAAGTTTTTGAGGGCTGATTTCTTGTCCTGTGATAAAAAGCCTTCCGTTTCCATCGCCCAAGCTTTCAGGGGAGCATTTTCAAGCTTTTGGCACCATTTTTGAGTGAATTGCCAAAAGTCAGATTTTTGCTGAAATTGTGACCCCGGGGCTTAGGGATTTTTTCAAAAAAATATTTTCTGCCGGATAAGTTTTTGAGGGGTGATTTCTTGTCTTGTGATAAAAAGCCTTCTGTTTCGAGTGCCAAACCTTTCAGGGGAGTATTTTCAAGCTTTTGGCACCATTTTTGAGTGAATTTCCAAAAGTCAGATTTTTGCTGAAATTGTGACCCCGGGGGTTAGGGATTTTTTCAAAAAAATATTTTCTGCCGATTAAGTTTTTGAGGGCTGATTTCTTGTCCTGGGATAAAAAGCCTTCCGTTTCGAGTGCCAAACCTTTCAGGGGAGCATTTTCAATCTTTTGGCACCATTTTTGAGTGAATTGCCAAAAGTCAGAATTTTTTCTGAAATTGTGACCCCGGGGTTAGGGATGTTTTCAAAAAAATATTTTCTGCCGGTTAAGTTTTTGAGGGCTGATTTCTTGCCCTGTGATAAAAAGCCTTCTGTTTCCATCGCCCAAGCTTTCAGGGGAGCATTTTCAAGCTTTTGGCACCATTTTTGAGTGAATTGCCAAAAGTCAGATTTTTGCTGAAATTGTGACCCCGGGGCTTAGGGATTTTTTCAAAAAAATATTTTCTGCCGGATAAGTTTTTGAGGGCTGATTTCTTGTCCTGTGATAAAAAGCCTTCTGTTTCGAGTGCCAAACCTTTCAGGGGAGCATTTGCAACGGGTTGGCACCATTTTTGAGTGAATTGCCAAAAGTCAGATTTTTGCTGAAATTGTGACCCCGGGGGTTAGGGATTTTTTCAAAAAAATATTTTCTGCCCGGTGAAGTTTTTGAGGGCTGATTTCTTGTCCTGTGATAAAAAGCCTTCCGTTTCGAGTACCAAACCTTTCATGAGAGCATTTTCAAGCTTTTGGCACCATTTTTGAGTGAATTGCCAAAAGTCAGATTTTTGCTGAAATTGTGACCCCGGGGTTAGGGATTTTTTCAAAAAAATATTTTCTGCCGGATAAGTTTTTGAGGGCTGATTTCTTGTCCTGTGATAAAAAGCCTTCCGTTTCGAGTGCCAAACCTTTCAGGGGAGTATTTTCAAGCTTTTGGCACCATTTTTGAGTGAATTGCCAAAAGTCAGATTTTTGCTGAAATTGTGACCCCGGGGGTTAGAGATTTTTTCAAAAAAATATTTTCTGCCGGATAAGTTTTTGAGGGCTGATTCCTTTTCCTGTGATAAAAAGCCTTCCGTTTCGAGTGCCAAACCTTTCAGGAGAGCATTTTCAAGCTTCTGGCACCATTTTTGATTGAATTGCCAAAAGTCAGATTTTTGCTGAAATTGTGACCCCGGGGGTTAGGGATTTTTTCAAAAAAATATTTTCTGCCGGATAAGTTTTTGAGGGCTGATTTCTTGTCCTGTGATAAAAAGCCTTCCGTTTCGAGTGCCAAACCTTTCATGAGAGCATTTTCTAGCTTTTGGCACCATTTTTGAGTGAATTGCCAAAAGTCAGATTTTTGCTGAAATTGTGACCCAGGGGGTAAGGGATTTTTTCAAAAAAATATTTTCTGCCGGTTAAGTTTTTGAGGGCTGATTTCTTGTCCTGTGATAAAAAGCCTTCTGTTTCGAGTGCCAAACCTTTCAGGGGAGCATTTTCAAGCTTTTGGCACCATTTTTGAGTGAATTGCCAAAAGTCAGATTTTTGCTGAAATTGTGACCCCGGGGCTTAGGGATTTCTTCAAAAAAATATTTTCTGCCGGATAAGTTTTTGAGGGCTGATTTCTTGTCTTGTCATAAAAAGCCTTCCGTTTCGAGTGCCAAACCTTTCATGAGAGCATTTTCAAGCTTTTGGCACCATTTTTGAGTGAATTTCCAAAAGTCAGATTTTTGCTGAAATTGTGACCCCGGGGGTTAGGGATTTCTTCAAAAAATATTTTCTGCCGGTTAAGTTTTTGAGGGCTGATTTCTTGTCCTGTGATAAAAAGCCTTCTGTTTCGAGTGCCAAACCTTTCAGGGGAGTATTTTCAAGCTTTTAGCACCATTTCTGAGTGAATTGCCAAAAGTCAGATTTTTGCTGAAATTGTGACCCCGGGGCTTAGGGATTTTTTCAAAAAAATATTTTCTGCCGGATAAGTTTTTGAGGGCTGATTCCTTTTCCTGTGATAAAAAGCCTTCCGTTTCGAGTGCCAAACCTTTCAGGGGAGTATTTTCAAGCTTTTGGCACCATTTTTGAGTGAATTGCCAAAAGTCAGATTTTTGCTGAAATTGTGACCCCGGGGGTTAGGGATTTTTTCAAAAAAATATTTTCTGCCGGTTAAGTTTTTGAGGGCTGATTTCTTGTCCTGTGATAAAAAGCCTTCTGTTTCGAGTGCCAAACCTTTCAGGGGAGCATTTGCAACCGTTTGGCACCATTTTTGAGTGAATTGCCAAAAGTCAGATTTTTGCTGAAATTGTGACCCCGGGGTTAGGGATTTTTTCAAAAAAATATTTTCTGCCGGTTAAGTTTTTGAGGGCTGATTTCTTGTCCTGTGATAAAAAGCCTTCCGTTTCCATCGCCCAAGCTTTCAGGGGAGCATTTTCAAGCTTTTGGCACCATTTTTGAGTGAATTGCCAAAAGTCAGATTTTTGCTGAAATTGTGACCCCGGGGCTTAGGGATTTTTTCAAAAAAATATTTTCTGCCGGATAAGTTTTTGAGGGGTGATTTCTTGTCTTGTGATAAAAAGCCTTCTGTTTCGAGTGCCAAACCTTTCAGGGGAGTATTTTCAAGCTTTTGGCACCATTTTTGAGTGAATTTCCAAAAGTCAGATTTTTGCTGAAATTGTGACCCTGGGGGTTAGGGATTTCTTCAAAAAAATATTTTCTGCCGATTAAGTTTTTGAGGGCTGATTTCTTGTCCTGTGATAAAAAGCCTTCTGTTTCGAGTGCCAAACCTTTCAGGGGAGTATTTTCAAGCTTTTGGCACCATTTCTGAGTGAATTGCCAAAAGTCAGATTTTTGCTGAAATTGTGACCCCGGGGCTTAGGGATTTTTTCAAAAAAATATTTTCTGCCGGATAAGTTTTTGAGGGCTGATTTCTTGTCCTGTGATAAAAAGCCTTCTGTTTCGAGTGCCAAACCTTTCAGGGGAGCATTTGCAACCGGTTGGCACCTTTTTTGAGTGAATTGCCAAAAGTCAGATTTTTGCTGAAATTGTGACCCCGGGGGTTAGGGATTTTTTCAAAAAAATATTTTCTGCCGGTTAAGTTTTTGAGGGCTGATTTCTTGTCCTGTGATAAAAAGCCTTCTGTTTCGAGTGCCAAACCTTTCAGGGGAGCATTTGCAACCGATTGGCACCATTTTTGAGTGAATTTCCAAAAGTCAGATTTTTGCTGAAATTGTGACCCCGGGGGTTAGGGATTTTTTCAAAAAAATATTTTCTGCCGGTTAAGTTTTTGAGGGCTGATTTCTTGTCCTGTGATAAAAAGCCTTCTGTTTCGAGTGCCAAACCTTTCAGGGGAGCATTTGCAACCGTTTGGCACCATTTTTGAGTGAATTGCCAAAAGTCAGATTTTTGCTGAAATTGTGACCCCGGGGGTTAGGGATTTCTTCAAAAAAATATTTTCTGCCGGTTAAGTTTTTGAGGGCTGATTTCTTGTCCTGTGATAAAAAGCCTTCCGTTTCCATCGCCCAAGCTTTCAGGGGAGCATTTTCAAGCTTTTGGCACCATTTTTGAGTGAATTGCCAAAAGTCAGATTTTTGCTGAAATTGTGACCCCGGGGCTTAGGGATTTTTTCAAAAAAATATTTTCTGCCGGATAAGTTTTTGAGGGGTGATTTCTTGTCTTGTGATAAAAAGCCTTCTGTTTCGAGTGCCAAACCTTTCAGGGGAGTATTTTCAAGCTTTTGGCACCATTTTTGAGTGAATTTCCAAAAGTCAGATTTTTGCTGAAATTGTGACCCCGGGGGTTAGGGATTTTTTCAAAAAAATATTTTCTGCCGATTAAGTTTTTGAGGGCTGATTTCTTGTCCTGGGATAAAAAGCCTTCCGTTTCGAGTGCCAAACCTTTCAGGGGAGCATTTTCAATCTTTTGGCACCATTTTTGAGTGAATTGCCAAAAGTCAGAATTTTTTCTGAAATTGTGACCCCGGGGTTAGGGATGTTTTCAAAAAAATATTTTCTGCCGGTTAAGTTTTTGAGGGCTGATTTCTTGCCCTGTGATAAAAAGCCTTCTGTTTCCATCGCCCAAGCTTTCAGGGGAGCATTTTCAAGCTTTTGGCACCATTTTTGAGTGAATTGCCAAAAGTCAGATTTTTGCTGAAATTGTGACCCCGGGGCTTAGGGATTTTTTCAAAAAAATATTTTCTGCCGGATAAGTTTTTGAGGGCTGATTTCTTGTCCTGTGATAAAAAGCCTTCTGTTTCGAGTGCCAAACCTTTCAGGGAGCATTTGCAACGGGTTGGCACCATTTTTGAGTGAATTGCCAAAAGTCAGATTTTTGCTGAAATTGTGACCCCGGGGGTTAGGGATTTTTTCAAAAAAATATTTTCTGCCCGGTGAAGTTTTTGAGGGCTGATTTCTTGTCCTGTGATAAAAAGCCTTCCGTTTCGAGTACCAAACCTTTCATGAGAGCATTTTCAAGCTTTTGGCACCATTTTTGAGTGAATTGCCAAAAGTCAGATTTTTGCTGAAATTGTGACCCCGGGGTTAGGGATTTTTTCAAAAAAATATTTTCTGCCGGATAAGTTTTTGAGGGCTGATTTCTTGTCCTGTGATAAAAAGCCTTCCGTTTCGAGTGCCAAACCTTTCAGGGGAGTATTTTCAAGCTTTTGGCACCATTTTTGAGTGAATTGCCAAAAGTCAGATTTTTGCTGAAATTGTGACCCCGGGGGTTAGAGATTTTTTCAAAAAAATATTTTCTGCCGGATAAGTTTTTGAGGGCTGATTCCTTTTCCTGTGATAAAAAGCCTTCCGTTTCGAGTGCCAAACCTTTCAGGAGAGCATTTTCAAGCTTCTGGCACCATTTTTGATTGAATTGCCAAAAGTCAGATTTTTGCTGAAATTGTGACCCCGGGGGTTAGGGATTTTTTCAAAAAAATATTTTCTGCCGGATAAGTTTTTGAGGGCTGATTTCTTGTCCTGTGATAAAAAGCCTTCCGTTTCGAGTGCCAAACCTTTCATGAGAGCATTTTCTAGCTTTTGGCACCATTTTTGAGTGAATTGCCAAAAGTCAGATTTTTGCTGAAATTGTGACCCAGGGGGTAAGGGATTTTTTCAAAAAAATATTTTCTGCCGGTTAAGTTTTTGAGGGCTGATTTCTTGTCCTGTGATAAAAAGCCTTCTGTTTCGAGTGCCAAACCTTTCAGGGGAGCATTTTCAAGCTTTTGGCACCATTTTTGAGTGAATTGCCAAAAGTCAGATTTTTGCTGAAATTGTGACCCCGGGGCTTAGGGATTTCTTCAAAAAAATATTTTCTGCCGGATAAGTTTTTGAGGGCTGATTTCTTGTCTTGTCATAAAAAGCCTTCCGTTTCGAGTGCCAAACCTTTCATGAGAGCATTTTCAAGCTTTTGGCACCATTTTTGAGTGAATTTCCAAAAGTCAGATTTTTGCTGAAATTGTGACCCCTGGGCTTAGGGATTTTTTCAAAAAAATATTTTCTGCCTGATAAGTTTTTGAGGGCTGATTTCTTGTCCTGTGATAAAAAGCCTTCTGTTTCGAGTGCCAAACCTTTCAGGGGAGTATTTTCAAGCTTTTAGCACCATTTCTGAGTGAATTGCCAAAAGTCAGATTTTTGCTGAAATTGTGACCCCGGGGCTTAGGGATTTTTTCAAAAAAATATTTTCTGCCGGATAAGTTTTTGAGGGCTGATTCCTTTTCCTGTGATAAAAAGCCTTCCGTTTCGAGTGCCAAACCTTTCAGGGGAGTATTTTCAAGCTTTTGGCACCATTTTTGAGTGAATTGCCAAAAGTCAGATTTTTGCTGAAATTGTGACCCCGGGGGTTAGGGATTTTTTCAAAAAAATATTTTCTGCCGGATAAGTTTTTGAGGGCTGATTTCTTGTCCTGTGATAAAAAGCCTTCCGTTTCGAGTGCCAAACCTTTCATGAGAGCATTTTCTAGCTTTTGCCACCATTTTTGAGTGAATTGCCAAAAGTCAGATTTTTGCTGAAATTGTGACCCAGGGGGTAAGGGATTTTTTCAAAAAAATATTTTCTGCCGGTTAAGTTTTTGAGGGCTGATTTCTTGTCCTGTGATAAAAAGCCTTCTGTTTCGAGTGCCAAACCTTTCAGGGGAGCATTTGCAACCGATTGGCACCATTTTTGAGTGAATTTCCAAAAGTCAGATTTTTGCTGAAATTGTGACCCCGGGGGTTAGGGATTTTTTCAAAAAAATATTTTCTGCCGGTTAAGTTTTTGAGGGCTGATTTCTTTTCCTGTGATAAAAAGCCTTCCGTTTCGAGTGCCAAACCTTTCATGAGAGCATTTTCTAGCTTTTGGCACCATTTTTGAGTGAATTGCCAAAAGTCAGATTTTTGCTGAAATTGTGACCCCGGGGCTTAGGGATTTTTTCAAAAAAATATTTTCTGCCGGATAAGTTTTTGAGGGGTGATTTCTTGTCTT
Source organism: Podarcis bocagei (assembly GCF_964188305.1). Classification (NCBI taxonomy): domain Eukaryota; kingdom Metazoa; phylum Chordata; class Lepidosauria; order Squamata; family Lacertidae; genus Podarcis; species Podarcis bocagei. Next base: position 2,950 of record NW_027669942.1, on the reverse strand, counting down.
GTGATAAAAAGCCTTCTGTTTCGAGTGCCAAACCTTTCAGGGGAGTATTTTCAAGCTTTTGGCACCATTTTTGAGTGAATTTCCAAAAGTCAGATTTTTGCTGAAATTGTGACCCCGGGGGTTAGGGATTTTTTCAAAAAAATATTTTCTGCCGATTAAGTTTTTGAGGGCTGATTTCTTGTCCTGGGATAAAAAGCCTTCCGTTTCGAGTGCCAAACCTTTCAGGGGAGCATTTTCAATCTTTTGGCACCATTTTTGAGTGAATTGCCAAAAGTCAGAATTTTTTCTGAAATTGTGACCCCGGGGTTAGGGATGTTTTCAAAAAAATATTTTCTGCCGGTTAAGTTTTTGAGGGCTGATTTCTTGTCCTGTGATAAAAAGCCTTCTGTTTCGAGTGCCAAACCTTTCAGGGGAGCATTTGCAACCGATTGGCACCATTTTTGAGTGAATTTCCAAAAGTCAGATTTTTGCTGAAATTGTGACCCCGGGGGTTAGGGATTTTTTCAAAAAAATATTTTCTGCCGGTTAAGTTTTTGAGGGCTGATTTCTTTTCCTGTGATAAAAAGCCTTCCGTTTCGAGTGCCAAACCTTTCATGAGAGCATTTTCTAGCTTTTGGCACCATTTTTGAGTGAATTGCCAAAAGTCAGATTTTTGCTGAAATTGTGACCCCGGGGTTAGGGATTTTTTCAAAAAATATTTTCTGCCGGTTAAGTTTTTGAGGGCTGATTTCTTGTCCTGGGATAAAAAGCCTTGTGTTTCCATCGCCCAAGCTTTCAGGGGAGCATTTTCAAGCGTTTGGCACCATTTTCGAGTGAATTGCCGAAAGTCAGATTTTTGCTGAAATTGTGACCCCGGGGCTTAGGGATTTTTTCAAAAAAATATTTTCTGCCGGATAAGTTTTTGTGGGCTGATTTCTTGTCCTGTGATAAAAAGCCTTCTGTTTCGAGTGCCAAACCTTTCAGGGGAGCATTTGCAACCGGTTGGCACCATTTTTGAGTGAATTGCCAAAAGTCAGATTTTTGCTGAAATTGTGACTCCGGGGGTTAGGGATTTTTTCAAAAAAAAAATTCTGCCGGTTAAGTTTTTGAGGGCTGATTTCTTGTCCTGGGATAAAAAGCCTTCTGTTTCCATCGCCCAAGCTTTCAGGGGAGCATTTTCAAGCTTTTGGCACCATTTTTGAGTGAATTGCCAAAAGTCAGATTTTTGCTGAAATTGTGACCCCGGGGCTTAGGGATTTCTTCAAAAAAATATTTTCTGCCGGATAAGTTTTTGAGGGCTGATTTCTTGTCTTGTCATAAAAAGCCTTCCGTTTCGAGTGCCAAACCTTTCATGAGAGCATTTTCAAGCTTTTGGCACCATTTTTGAGTGAATTTCCAAAAGTCAGATTTTTGCTGAAATTGTGACCCCTGGGCTTAGGGATTTTTTCAAAAAAATATTTTCTGCCTGATAAGTTTTTGAGGGCTGATTTCTTGTCCTGTGATAAAAAGCCTTCTGTTTCGAGTGCCAAACCTTTCAGGGGAGTATTTTCAAGCTTTTAGCACCATTTCTGAGTGAATTGCCAAAAGTCAGATTTTTGCTGAAATTGTGACCCCGGGGCTTAGGGATTTTTTCAAAAAAATATTTTCTGCCGGATAAGTTTTTGAGGGCTGATTTCTTGTCCTGTGATAAAAAGCCTTCTGTTTCGAGTGCCAAACCTTTCAGGGGAGCATTTGCAACCGGTTGGCACCTTTTTTGAGTGAATTGCCAAAAGTCAGATTTTTGCTGAAATTGTGACCCCGGGGGTTAGGGATTTTTTCAAAAAAATATTTTCTGCCGGTTAAGTTTTTGAGGGCTGATTTCTTGTCCTGTGATAAAAAGCCTTCTGTTTCGAGTGCCAAACCTTTCAGGGGAGCATTTGCAACCGATTGGCACCATTTTTGAGTGAATTTCCAAAAGTCAGATTTTTGCTGAAATTGTGACCCCGGGGCTTAGGGATTTTTTCAAAAAAATATTTTCTGCCGGTTAAGTTTTTGAGGGCTGATTTCTTGTCCTGTGATAAAAAGCCTTCTGTTTCGAGTGCCAAACCTTTCAGGGGAGCATTTTCAAGCTTTTGGCACCATTTTTGAGTGAATTGCCAAAAGTCAGATTTTTGCTGAAATTGTGACCCCGGGGGTTAGGGATTTTTTCAAAAAAATATTTTCTGCCGGATAAGTTTTTGAGGGCTGATTTCTTGTCCTGTGATAAAAAGCCTTCCGTTTCGAGTGCCAAACCTTTCATGAGAGCATTTTCTAGCTTTTGGCACCATTTTTGAGTGAATTGCCAAAAGTCAGATTTTTGCTGAAATTGTGACCCCGGGGGGTTAGGGATTTTTTCAAAAAAATATTTTCTGCTGGATAAGTTTTTGAGGGCTGATTTCTTGTCCTGTGATAAAAAGCCTTCCGTTTCGAGTGCCAAACCTTTCAGGAGAGCATTTTCAAGCTTTTGGCACCATTTTTGAGTGAATTGCCAAAAGTCAGATTTTTGCTGAAATTGTGACCCCGGGGCTTAGGGATTTTTTCAAAAAAATATTTTCTGCCGGTTAAGTTTTTGAGGGCTGATTTCTTTTCCTGTGATAAAAAGCCTTCCGTTTCGAGTGCCAAACCTTTCATGAGAGCATTTTCTAGCTTTTGGCACCATTTTTGAGTGAATTGCCAAAAGTCAGATTTTTGCTGAAATTGTGACCCCGGGGTTAGGGATTTTTTAAAAAAATATTTTCTGCCGGTTAAGTTTTTGAGGGCTGATTTCTTGTCCTGTGATAAAAAGCCTTGTGTTTCCATCGCCCAAGCTTTCAGGGGAGCATTTTCAAGCGTTTGGCACCATTTTCGAGTGAATTGCCGAAAGTCAGATTTTTGCTGAAATTGTGACCCCGGGGCTTAGGGATTTTTTCAAAAAAATATTTTCTGCCGGATAAGTTTTTGTGGGCTGATTTCT
>NW_027669943.1:0-23684 GCF_964188305.1 Podarcis bocagei | reverse complement strand
CCATGTTGATGGCCTTTCAGCTGATTCCCTGGTGTCCCGCTGGAATGCGGAGTTAACCAGGGCTATTGACTGTTTGGCTCCGAAGCGCCCTCTTCGATTGCATGGAGCCCGGACAGCCCTGTGGTTTTCCACGGATCTGAGGGCAATGAAACAATCGCTGAGACGGCTAGAGCTCTGGTGATGGATAACTCATTCTGAAGCTGACCGGACACGGGTTAGAGCTCAATGTCGAGCCTACCAAGTGGCGGTAGCAACAGCAAAGAAGACTTTCTTCACCGCCTCTATTGCATCTGCAGAAAACAGCAGCAGGAGACTTTTTCAGGTGGTTCGCAATTTAGTGGAACCACCTGCTACATCGGGGCCCAGTATGGGCCACATGATCTCCTGCAATGATTTTGCAAAGTTTTTTGCAGATAAAGTCGCTCAGATTCAGGAAGAGGTAGACTCCACCGTGGGAGCAGGGCCGGGGCAGGAGAGTGCTAGTGTCCTGTCTAGTCAAGTTGCATGGGATCAGTTCCAATCTGTTACCTCCAAGGATGTGGACAGGATCCTTGGACGAGTGAAACCAACCACCTGTCTCCTTGATTCTTGCCCATCCTGGCTTATAAAAGCTAGCCGGGAAGGGCTGGGCGATGGGCTTCGTGGGGTCGTGAATGCTTCTCTCTGTGAGGGAGCCTTCCCAGACCCACTGAAAGAGGCGGTTATCAAACCGCTTATTAAAGAACCATCTTTAGATGCTGCCAATATGGCTAACTATCGCCCAGTCTCAAATCTTCCATCCTTGGGCAAGGTGATTGAGTGAGTGGTTGCTGAACAACTCCAGGCACGCCTGGAAGAAGTGCACCATTTGGATCCCTTCCAGTCGGAGTTCAGGCCTCATCATGGGACTGAAACTGCCTTGGTTGCACTGGTTCGATGTTCTCCGGCGGGCTAGGGACAAAGGCGAGAGCTGTTTCCTAGTTCTGTTGGATCTCTCAGCGGCGTTTGATACCATCGACCATATCATTCTGGACCATCTTGAGGGGCTGGGAGCTGGGGCCACTGTCATACAGTGGTTCCACTACTTCCTCCTGGGCCGTGTTCAGAAAGTGGTGGTGGGGGATGAGTGTTCAGACCCCTGGGCTCTCACTTGTGGGGTGCCTCAGGGTTCTGTCCTCTCCTCCATGCTTTTCAACATCTACATGCAGCCGCTGGGAGAGATCATCAGGGTGTTTGGGCTGGGTGTTCATCAGTATGCAGATGATACCCAGCTCTACCTCTCTTTCAAATCGGAACCAGTGAAGGCGGTGAAATTTCTGTGTGAGTGTCTAGAGGCGGTTGGAGGATGGATGGCGGCTAACAGATTGAGGTTGAATCCTGACAAGACAGAAGTACTTTTTTGGGGGGACAGGAGGCGTGGTGTGGAGGATTCCCTGGTCCTGAATGGGGTAACTGTGCCCCTGAAGGACCAGGTGCGCAGCCTGGGAGTCATTCTGGACTCGCAGCTGTCCATGAGGGCACAGGTCAATTGTGTGTCCAGGGCAGCTGTTTATCAGCTCCATCTGGTATGCAGGCTGAGACCCTCCCTGCCCGCAGACTGTCTCTCCAGAGTGGTGCATGCTCTGGTTATCTCTCGCTTGGACTACTGCAATGCGCTCTATGTGGGGCTACCTTTGAAGGTGACCCGGAAACTACAACTAATCCAAAATGCGGCAGCTAGACTGGTGACTGGGAGCGGCCGCCGAGACCATATAACACCGGTCTTGAAAGACCTACACTGGCTCCCAGAACGTTTCTGAGCACAATTCAAAGTGTTTCTGCTGACCTTGAAAGCCCTAAACGGCCTCGATTATCTGATAATAATTATCAGATAATGGAGGCATATAATTTGGACAAGAAAATTGGCTTCCAGGTGGAAAAATCAAAATTAGAAACAGAACTGTTAGAACCCAAAACTAAGATTTTGTCAAAGATGTATAACTTGCTGCTGAAATGGAATACTCAGGATGAAACGGTGAAATCTGCTGTGATTAAATGGGCACTAGATGTTGGACATAACATTATGTTTGCTGACTGGGAACAGTTATGGACCACAGGTATCAAGTTTACGGCATGCAATGCCTTAAGAGAAAATATTTTGAAGATGATATATAGGTGGTACATGACCCCAGTCAAGCTTGCAAAAATCTATCATTTGCCCGATAATAAATGTTGGAAATGTAAAGAAACTGAAGGTACATTCTTTCACCTTTGGTGGGCATGCCCAAGGATTAAGGCTTTCTGGGAAATGATCTATAATGAAATGAAAAAGGTATTTAAATATACCTTCCTGAAGAAACCAGAGGCCTTCCTTCTGGGCATTGTCAGCCAATTGGTGCCAAAGAAGGATAGAACTTTTTTTATGTACGCCACAACAGCAGCAAGAATACTCATTGCAAAGTATTGGAAGACACAAGATTTACCCACTTCGGAAGAATGGCAGACGAAGGTGATGGACTATATGGGATTGGCAGAAATGACTGGCAGAATCCGAGACCAGGGAGAAGAGTCGGTGGAAGAGGATTGGAAGAAATTTAAAGACTATCTACAGAAATATTGTAAAATTAATGAATGTTAGAATGATGTTGGATAGAAATTAAGTGGTTTCCAGCTGTAATGCTTTAAGAGAATATGAAAAAGGGGTTATAAATAGGTTAAAATCTAATGGTAAGGATTTGCTGAACCAACAATTTGAAGTGGAATACAAAAAAGGGAGGTATGAAGAGGTCTGGGAAACAAGCTAAAGGAAAATAAGTAATGGAAATTCTGTGTATTTTTAACTATTTTTATTTTGTATTTTTGTTATTTTTTTCATTTTTACTGTAATATTTTAAAAAATCTTAATAAATATCTTATAAAAAAGAAAGAAAGCCCTAAACGGCCTCGGTCCTGTATACTTGAAGGAGCGTCTCCACCTCCATCATTCTTCCCAGACACTGAGATCCAGTGCTGAGGGCCTTCTGGCGGTTCCCTCCCTGCGAGAAGCCAAGTTACAGGGAACCAGGTACAGGGCCTTCTCGGTAGTGACACCCGCCCTGTGGAACGCCCTCTCACCAGATGTCAAAGAGAAAAATAACTACCAAACTTTTAGAAGACATCTAAAGGCAGCCCTGTTTAGGGAAGCTTTTAATGTTTAATAGCTTATTGTATTTTAGTGTTTTGTTGGAAGCCGCCCAGAGTGGCTGGGGAAACCCAACAAGATGGGCGGGGTATAAATAATAAATTATTATTATTATTATTATTATTATTATTATTATTATTATTATTATTATTATTAAACAGGAAAGAAACAACAGAGCATTGTGTAGCAGATCATATTTCTGCTGTCTCAGAGGAAGACATTTCCTTTTTTTTTAGGGTCCAGTGTGCTTTGAAGATATCGCTGTTCGTTTCACGGATGAGGAGTGGGCGTTGCTGGATCCTGACCAGAGAGCTCTGCATAAGGACGTCATGGAGGAGAATCGTGGGATTGTGGCCTCTCTTGGTAAGGCTCCCTGTGGGATCGTCATATCTGCCTGGAGATTTAAAAAATACCTCTATGTGACCAACCTCATATATTTTCACAGAGTTCAACAGCGCCCCCTATAACACCTGGGAACATAACACCCCCACAATAAACAGTAACTTACAGTTTTTTCTTTGAACAATCTTCTTCAAAATATTCCTTTCTTTACCACGATTGGGCTGGTGTGAACTTCCCAGGCCATCTTCAGTGTCAGCTTCAACCTTCCACAATTTTGACCACTACTATATATCAGACAAAACAACAAGTCTTCAGAATCTAATAATAAATATGTTGGTAAAATGACAAACAACACAGGTAATGAACACACACCCAACTCCCTTCATTTCTTCTCCATTTGTTCCTGAGGCTCTTAATCCCTTTTTGTCTCCATTGCAGATTCTGATGAATTGGAAATTGAGAGCAAAGGTGACCACGATAAAATCCTGAGGGAGGAGAAGCCACGTAAAAATTTGGAGTGTGGAGAAAGCTGCAGTCAGAGCTCCCATTCCACTTCCCATCAACAAAATCTCATTGGAAAGAAACTCTATCAGTGCATGGAATGTGGAAAGAGCTTCAGTCAGAGCTCCGATCTCACTAAGCACCAGAGAATTCATACAGGAGAGAAACCCTATCATTGTGTGGAATGTGGAAAGAGCTTCAGGACGAAGGACATTCTAACGTCTCATCTAAGAATTCATACAGGGGAGAAACCCTATCAGTGTGTGGAATGTGGAAAGACCTTCAGTCAGAGCTCCTCTCTCATCACCCATCAAAGAATTCATACAGGGGAGAAACCCTATCAGTGTGTGGAATGTGGAAAGACCTTCAGTCAGAGCTCCTCTCTCATCACCCATCGAAGAATTCATACAGGGGAGAAACCCTATCAGTGTGTGGCATGCGGAAAGAGCTTCAGGGGGAGCTCCGAATTCACTTTACATCAAAGAATTCATACAGGGGAGAAACCCTATCAGTGTGTGGAATGTGGAAAGAGCTTCACAGGTAGTTCCTCTCTCACTTCCCATCAAAGAATTCATACAGGGGAGAAACCCTATAAGTGCGTGGAATGTGGAAAGAGCTTCAGTCAGAACTCCCATCTCACTTCCCATCAAAGAATTCATACAGGGGAGAAACCCTATCAGTGTGTGGAATGTGGAAAGAGCTTCACTGATAGCACCTCTCTCACTTATCATCAAAGAATTCATACAGGGGAGAAACCCTATCAGTGTGTGGAATGTGGAAAGAGCTTCACTGATAGCACCTCTCTCACTTTCCATCAAAGAATTCATACAGGGGAGAAACCATATCAGTGCGTGGAATGTGGAAAGAACTTCAGGAAGAGTTCCAATCTCACTAAGCATCAGAGAATTCATACAGGGGAGAAACCCTATCAGTGTGTCAAATGTGGAAAGAGCTTCACTGAAAGCTCCTCTCTCACTTCCCATCAAAGAATTCATACAGGGGAGAAACCCTATAAGTGTGTGGAATGTGGAAAGAGCTTTAGTCACAACCACAGCCTCACTTTCCATCAAACAATTCATACAGGGGAGAAACCCTATCAGTGTGTGGAATGTGGAAGGAGATTCAGGAAGAGCTCCTCTCTTACTTCCCATCAAAGAATTCATACAGGGGAGAAACCCTATAAGTGTGTGGAATGTGGGAAGAGCTTCACTCACAGCCACAGTCTCACTTTCCATCAAACAATTCATACAGGGGAGAAACCCTATCAGTGCGTGGAATGTGGAAAGAACTTCAGGAAGAGCTCCTCCCTTACTTCCCATCAAAGAATTCATACAGGGGAGAAACCCTATCAGTGCATGGAATGTGGAAAGAGCTTCAGAAATAGCTCCTCTCTCACTTCCCATCAAAGAATTCATACAGGGGAGAAACCCTATCAGTGTGTGGAATGTGGAAAGAGCTTCACTGATAGCACCTCTCTCACTTATCATCAAAGAATTCATACAGGGGAGAAACCCTATCAGTGTGTGGAATGTGGAAAGAGCTTCACTGATAGCACCTCTCTCACTTTCCATCAAAGAATTCATACAGGGGAGAAACCATATCAGTGTGTGGAATGTGGAAAGAACTTCAGGAAGAGTTCCAATCTCACTAAGCATCAGAGAATTCATACAGGGGAGAAACCCTATCAGTGTGTCAAATGTGGAAAGAGCTTCACTGAAAGCTCCTCTCTCACTTCCCATCAAAGAATTCATACAGGGGAGAAACCCTATAAGTGTGTGGAATGTGGAAAGAGCTTTAGTCACAACCACAGCCTCACTTTCCATCAAACAATTCATACAGGGGAGAAACCCTATCAGTGTGTGGAATGTGGAAGGAGATTCAGGAAGAGCTCCTCTCTTACTTCCCATCAAAGAATTCATACAGGGGAGAAACCCTATAAGTGTGTGGAATGTGGGAAGAGCTTCACTCACAGCCACAGTCTCACTTTCCATCAAACAATTCATACAGGGGAGAAACCCTATCAGTGCGTGGAATGTGGAAAGAACTTCAGGAAGAGCTCCTCCCTTACTTCCCATCAAAGAATTCATACAGGGGAGAAACCCTATCAGTGCATGGAATGTGGAAAGAGCTTCAGAAATAGCTCCTCTCTCACTTCCCATCAAAGAATTCATACAGGGGAGAAACCCTATCAGTGTGTGGAATGTGGAAAGAGCTTCACATGTAGCTCCTCTCTCACTTCCCATCACAGAATTCATACAGGGGAGAAACCCTATCAGTGCGTGGAATGTGGAAAGAGCTTCAGTCAGAGGGCCAATCTTACTTCCCATCAAAGAATCCATACAATGGTCAGAAAAACCATTATACAGCTTTAGGAACCAGGCAGACGCGCCTTTTTAACCAGGCTTTTGGCTGATTGACATCTAATGCCTTTTAATATGTGGTGTGTTTTTTTGTTTCTTGGTTTTTTTATGTTGTAACCATCCTGAGACCTGGGTGTAGGGAATAGGGGCCTAGGGGTCTTTGCCCCACCCCCAATAAAATATTTAAGGATGCCACCCCCCAGTTTTTGGTGTGTTTTTTTTCAAACACAACCTTTTATTCTTCTGCAACTTGCCATACAATTTCTCTTTCAATTTGCCCTCTTAAAAAATAAAAAAATAAACTCACAAAGGTCACGAAGAAAACAAAATACCGTGGTGCCTCGCAAGACGAAATTAATTCGTTCCGCAAGTTTCTTCTTCTTGCGAGTTTTTTGTCTTGCGATGCACGGTTTCCCATAGGAATGCATTGAAAATCAATTAATGCGTTCCTAGGGAAACCGACTTCAGACCAGGTCCGGGGACAGTCTGTCCCCCGACCTCTTCTGAAGGCTGGGGGGGGGGACAAGGGCTTTTCTTCCCACCCCCAGCATTTTAAAAAACCCCGGGACAGCGGAGGGCTTCAGTTCCTCACTGCTGAGAGTGCAGAGTGGGGGGCAAAGAGCCCTGGCAGCGGGAGGAAGGTCTGAGGGATCCTCTCCCTACTCTTGTTTCCTCCAATACTCACTATTATGGTAAGCTGGAATAGAACTGACTGCGAACAGCTCAGCCGGCCTGTATTTATAGGCAGCCGGCTGTCAACATTGTAACCACAACAGCCCAGAGTTCCCGCCTAAAATAACTGCCGCGGACCTGAGTGAAAACTATCTACAGACCTGAGTGAAAACTATATACAGTATCCCCCTGTTGGCCCAGGGTGAAACTACACTACATAACACCCCTCCCCACCGAGATAAAGCGTTAGTTACAATCGTAATGGTTTCCCTATATACAGCACTACGCGTAATGGTTCCATTAAGCACAAAAGCATATCGGTTACATTTCCCATACTTAGACCAACAGTGATACCTGTCCAACAACATAGTCCTTTAAATAAGTTGGGCGCTTGGAAACTCTGCCAGACCGCCGGGGACTGGTAGCCAAGTCCGGAGGGCCACACAGTTCTCGCTGAGGCTGTGGTGCGACCCTAGGTGGCGTTGGAACCAACTCCCTTGGATCCGCTGCTGTGGGTGGAGCCTCCGCAAGTGGAGTGGTCTGAGTCTGTTCTGAAACGGCTTGGTTCGGCTCCACACTGGCAGTTTGCGAGGGAGGTGTAGGTGGGGCCTCGCCATCTGTACGTGTCTCTTCTGGAGCCGCAAGCGCAGTTGGGGGCACCTCGGTAGTGTCCAAGTCCCCAACCCTGCGCCTAAGCTGGTCTATGTGCCGTCGCCACAAGCGTCCGTCTTCGAGTGCCACCTGGTACGAGCGAGGTCCAGTGACTCCCACTACTGTGGCTGGCACCCAAGGGATGTCCCCCACATAGTTCCGAGCAAAGACCTGGTTTCCTGGGACAAATGACCGTGGTGCGTTGGCACAGCCTGGGGGTTCAGCCACGGCAAAGTCTGGGTGTAGCCGGTCGAGCGGTGACCTGAGGCGGCGGCCCATAAGCAGTTCAGCAGGACTCCTCCCTGTGGCCGCATGAGGGGTGATGTGTTGCACGAACAAGTATTCGGCGACCCGCTCATGCCAGTCTCCCCGGTCCAGGCGCGCCAGTGCCTCTTTTGTCGAGCGCACCATTCTTTCCGCTTGCCCGTTGCTGGATGGATGAAAGGGTGCCGTTAGGGCATGGCGGATGCCCAGCCCCAAAAGATACCGCTCAAACGTGCCTGACGTGAACTGCGGTCCGTTGTCAGAGACAAGGACATCAGGACACCCATGCGTTGCAAACAGGCCTCGCAGCACCCGGATGACAGCTTCGGTAGTGGTGGAGGGCATCAGGGCGACCTCCAGCCATTTGGAATAGGCGTCCACCACTACCATAAAGGTCCGGCCGTGAAAAGGGCCAGCCAGATCGATGTGCACCCTCGACCAGGGTGTCTTTGGCGTCTCCCAGGTGTGTCCCTTAGCTGCCGGTGGTGCAGGCCTCGACTCCTGGCACGCTTGACAGGCAGACACCCAGGCAGTGATGGCATCGTCCATATTAGGCCACCAGACGTAACACCGAGCCAACGCCTTCATTTTGACAATTCCCGGGTGGCCAACGTGCAGAGCCTCCAGGAGGCGCTGACGGAGTCCCTGGGGAATCACGACGCGGTCTCCCCACAGCAGGCAGCCACGATGAGCTGAGAGTTCATGTTGTCTGGTTGCGAAGGGCTGGAACTCCGATGCAAAAGGCCCTTGTGGCCACCCCCTCCACACCCAGTTGAGCACCCGGCTGATGGTGCGATCCTGGGCAGATGCGGAGGCCACAGTGGCAGCCGATACAGGCGCTGCCGGAAGATCCTCAATCAGAAGGAGCGATGAAGCTGGAGCCGGGTCTTCCACAAATGCTGGAAGAGGGCAACGGCTGAGGGCGTCGGCATGGCCCATCGATTTCCCCGGGCGATGGATGAGCCGGTAGTGGTAGGCAGCCAGGAAAACAGTCCATCGCAGCATGCGTGGTGAGAGGACCGGTGGAGTTGGACGATCACCGGCGAGGAGGCCCAGGAGTGGCTTGTGGTCAGTGATGAGGTCAAAAGTCCTGCCATAGAGGTATTCATGGAACCTCTTCACTCCAGCCACAAGTGCCAATGCCTCCTTGTCGAGCTGGCTGTAATTCCGTTCCGTCGGAGATAGTGTCCTGGAAAAGTAGGCGAGCGGTGCTTCTCTTCCATCTGGAAAACGGTGACTAAGGACAGCACCGATGCCAAAAGGTGAGGCGTCGCAGGCAGGGACCAGCGGCCTGGATTCACTGTACTGTACCAGCACACTGCCTGAAGAAAGGAGAGCCTTGACCGCGTTGAAGGCCGCCGTCTCCCGATGACCCCAGGCCCAAGGCGTCTTAGTGCTAAGGAGTCGGTGAAGAGGCTCAGCCACTGTGGCTTTGTGGGGCAGGAACATGTTATAAAAGTTCAGCAGCCCCAGGAATGCCTGCAACTCCGTTTTGTTCTTTGGGGTGGGGGCCTGCTGGATAGCGCGGATCTTGGATGTGGTTGGATGAAGACCGGAGGCATCGATAAGATAGCCCAGGAACTCTACCTGTGGAACGGCGATCTGGCACTTCTCCCTCTTTACCTTGAGCCCGGCCTCCTGGAACCTGGTCAGCACGGCACGGAGGCGCTCGAACAGCTGCTGGTGTGAGTCTGCAGACACCAAGACGTCATCAAAATATGGTACCACGCCCGGAAGCCCTTGCAGGAGACGCTCCATAAGGCTTTGGAAGATGCCAGGAGCCACACTCACCCCGAACTGCAACCGGCGGCAACGGAATGCCCCCCGGTGGGTGACGATCGTCTGGGCTTTAGCAGTGGCATCATCGACTGGCAGTTGTTGATAGGCTTGGGCAAGGTCCAGCTTAGTAAAGACCTTACCCTCACCCAGGGAATGCAGCAGGTGTTGGACAACAGGAACCGGATAAGCGTGCTGCTGAAGTGCCTTGTTGATCGTGCACTTGTAGTCAGCGCAGATTCTCACCGACCCATCTGGCTTGACAGGCGTGACGATGGGGGTTTCCCACTTTGCGTGGTCAACCGGCTCCAAAACTCCTTGGGCGATCAGTTTGTCCAGTTGTTCGTCCACCTTAGCCTTGAGAGCAAAGGGAACCCGGCGAGGCTTTAGCTTGATGGGGGCGACTTGTGGATCAAGGCTAAAGGAGATGGGCGTACCTGTATATTGGCCCAAGGTGCCGTCAAAAACCTCGGCAAAGTCTTTGACCAGACCCTCAGTCTCTGCGTTAGAGATGCAGTTGATGCCGGTGACTTCCAGGCCGAGGGCATCAATTGAAATTGTAAAATGTAATTTGAATGTTTGATTATGTTAAAATTTCTTTAATTCAGTTATGAAAAGTGGCTCCTCTTACTTAAGGGCCCCACAGACCTCATGGGACACCAGAGCAGATTCCCTTGTTGCTTTTTTGAGTCAACCAGCAATGGGGGGTTGCATTTCCTTATTTCCAGGAGGGCTGTTGCTAAAGCACACAACATGCTCTTCACACTTAGTTATCTATTAGGAACACAGGCACAAAAGGGGCCAGTGGGGGCCAAAGCGGCCCCCACTGCCCCCACCACGGAGTCCCTGGCACTCCTGGACCATGAGGGATGCCAGCTTTGGTCTTGGACCAAATTGGGGGCCAAACTGTCAGTATTTCATTCTCCCATTGCTAGTGTAACATAATATCCAGGTTTACACCTTCTGTACTGTGTGTGTAAGAATGGAAGTCAGTCTGTAAATCACTTCCATCCTTTGTTCTCTTTTACTCTGACCGAGGAGGAGACGGCTGTGGAGGACAGCTCACGCCATGTTTCTTTGTTATTTTCCGCTGTAAATAAAGCTTGATGTCACATTTTAACACAGTTTGCAGGACATGGGGACAGGTGAATCCCTGAGCACCTGGCAAGGCTATTCCAAGAGGTTTCTCCTGGATTCCAAGTCCTACTGCAGGGGAGGAGGGACACCCCAGGCCTTGGGGGCAAATCCTGGCCTCCTCCAACCAGAACGTGGCTCCCCAGGCAAAGGAGATGGTCAATATCCAGTTCCATTCCACCCTTTTAAAATTTAAATATCAAAATAGATCCCAACTTTCAGAGCATGTAATTCACAGGAGTGGAAAGACCGCTGCGCTACTCATCGAAATAGGACTATACTTCCTTCTCCCACCTTCAAAGTAAACGTAAAGAAACCGAATTGATCCAAGTCTGCCTTCCTCCACCAACCTCAAGCTTTGCTCTTCAAGCCAAAAGACAACACTTCCCCGTCCCCGGGTGAAACTCCCTGGCCTTTCATTGGTAGAGCCGCCACCACGCCAGTGGCGTTTACCTCAGCGGGACGCAAGGATTGACTGAGCGGGCGGCGAGATGCTTTCAGCCTCGGACACTTGGCGGGTTCTGAAATGGCCGTGCAGGCCAGATTCACGACAATGGAGGGCTGGATTGGGCACACGGGACATGGTTTGAGGACCCCTGGTCTACACTGACTGGGACATTCTGCATGCCAAGCAGATGCTCTAGGGCTCCCCATATTTCATTAGCCTTTCAATTTTATGCTATTAGCAACCGTGGAGATTCCACCTGCCTCTTTCGAAAGGAGAAAACTCACCTGATCAATTTAAATAATAATAATAATAATAATAATAATAATAATAATAATAATAATAATAATAATAATAATAATATATTTATACCCCACCCATCTGGCTGGGTTTCCCCAGCCACTCTGGGCGGCCTCCAACAAAATATTATAATACAATAGTCCATCAAATATTAAAAGCTTCCCTAAACATAAAAATAACAACAATCCATTTTCAGTCCATTGAATTAGCAATTAAGCATTTCTGGAAAGGGAAATGGCATACTTTTGTATATTAGCATAAAAAGCATGCATAGGAAAGTATTACTCATTTATGATGAGAATAGGATTTATTTCTTTTGAACCTCGCTGGGTTCCTCCTTGGCAGCCAGTGCGATTGTTTCAGCAGGGCTAGAACTCAGGACCCGCTGCCTTGAGGGACATCTAAGAGCAGTTGGGCAGGGAAAGGTCTCCCTTGGGAGGTGGTGGACTCTCCTTCCTTGGAGGTTTCTCAGCAGAGATCGGACGGCCATCTGCCATGGATGCTTTAGCGGAGATTCCTGCATTGCTGGGGGTTGGACTAGATGACCCTGGGATCCCCTCCTATCTCTCCACTCCGGAATTCTAGGAGGAGCTTCCTTGCCTCCTGCAAAGCCCTTTTCCCTGCAAGCTCTTCCTCTGGTTTCTGGCCAAGGGAGGGAGATGCTCAGAGTCCAGCCAAGAGCCTCGCGCTCCAAAAGGATATCTGGTCATTGGCGGAGCCGGGGGGGCAGCTGCCCCCCAAAATCCATAAGAAATAATAAGAATCTGAGAGAGGGCTGAGCGGGAGGGACTCGGCTTGGCAAGGGTTAAAGGGAAGTGAGCTGCCTTCCTAGAGAGGCCAGGAAGCAAGAGGGGGCCAGGTCCTCCAGAGCCAAGGCCCCTCCCTCCCCAGGCCTTTCCTTGCTTTGGGGTCTCTCCTGCAAGGGCTGCCTCGCTGTCCCCTCCTGGGATCTGGTGAGTCTCCTCTCTCTCCCCCCAGAGGGTGCAGTGGGGAGACGGGGGGGGTCCCAGGGCTGCAGCAGGGGAGGATGCCTGGGGGGCCTGATCCGGGAGGGGCCAGGTCTGCCACGCTCTCCTTCCTGGAGATCAGAGGATCCCAAACTCACTTGGCCCTCCGCCCCCCCCCCCCGTCTGAAAATATCTCCCTTCTTTAAACAGACCAGTTTCCCAGTCGTCTCCCAGGGCAGCTCCCCACGGAGGGCACTGCAGCAATCCCCTCGCACCCAGAGCAGGGCATCCCAGGACCACATCCTCTCTGTCCCAAAGGGATTGTTGCTGGCAAAGCAGCCGGAAATGGGCACTGCTATTCACCGAGCCTCCAGGGACCTTGGCATCAATGGCTGTGTGTGTGTTAAGCTATCTAACAGAATAATAATAGGAATAGGAATAATAATATTAAAATAAAAAATTACCCACCTAAATTTCAAAGGAGATGTCTTTGGCTTTGCCCACTTGGCTCTCAGGGGGTTGGTCAGATACATACCTGGCCCTCAGAGCAAAGGGGACCCCACCCCAGGAGAGTGGCAGAGAGTCCAAGTACAAGAAAAGGAGACAGAAGCAGGAGAGTGGGGGGGAGCAACTCCTGAGGACCCCCGGGTGAGGACCCCCACTAGAACCAAGCATCCGTTTTCACAAAATACAAATGACTCCCTTGTCTGTTGGTTCTGACTTCATGCATTGACTAGAAGGCTGCAGAAACCAGGTTGATTAATCTCCCAGAAATCTCTTCAGTTGCCTCCACATTTTGCGTGGCTAGAAGGCTAGAGATTTATTTCTCCTCCTCTTCCTCCTCTTTCTTTTCAAAAAGATATCTCATGGTCTGGGATGCGGCGCACTTCAGCCCTGATTCCCAGCAAAACTCATCCATGCTTCCTCAGGGAACCATTTCCCTTCCTGTCCTACAAATTCTGTAACAGAACAATGTATTTGCTTTGTAGGATTTGCTACAGCTTCTCATTTAGAAGGGCAGAAATTGGCAGAAGACCAAAGGGTTCCTTCCGATCTTTCAGAGGCTTCCTGAGCGCACAAATGGATGAGCGAGACTCAGCTCTCCCCGAAGCAGGAAGAGGCCATGCCAGCCAAACTGGGAGCAGTGGGGGATTCTGGGAAAACCCAGTGCAGAAGATCCTGGGTGAGGTGGACACCCTCCGCTCAGAGGTGCAGAGCCAGCAGTTGAGGCAGTTCTGCTGCCAGGAGGCCAAAGGACCCCGAGAGGTTTGCAGTCAACTTTGCCACCTTGACCATCAGTGGCTGAAGCCAGAAAGGCACACGAAAGCGGAGATACTGGACCTGGTGATCTTGGAGCAGTTCCTGGCTGTCCTTCCCCTGGAGATGGAGAGCTGGGTGAGGGAATGCGGAGCGGAGACCAGTTCCCAGGCGGTGGCCCTGGCCGAAGGTTTCCTCCTGAGTCAGGCAGAGGAGAGAAAGCAGGTGAGAGAGACTTTCCTCTGGATACTCCCAAGGGGCTCCAAACAGGACAGAGAACATCCCATAATGTTCTGCTGATGACCCATCCATTTTCTAGGAAAGCATCTATGGAATGAGATCTCACACCCGTCAACTTTTTGCCATTCTCTTTCTAATATTCCTCACCTTTCTGTGTTTTTAATCCGTGTTTCTTTTTCAGGGAAAGGATCTCTTTGCAGAAATGGGCCTGGATTCCTGTGAGGCAGAGAGGCCTCCGTTGGACACCAGAGAGAGGCCACAGGGTAAGAAGGAAGGTGGTTTTCTCCATATGGTCTCATTCTGTTGGTTTTCCAACTCATCTGAGGGTTCTTTTCATCTTGTTTTGGGGGGAGACAGTTGGGAAGAAGGGTCCAGAGGAGGGGAGATGTATTTCTGCACAACAAACATATGAAATGGGCACAAACGTCCAAATGCTCTGAGCAGGTAAGGCTTTCTCAAAGGCCCATCTGCAGTTACAGATGCCCTGTTTCACCTGTGAGAGAAGCAGACACTCCTGGCGTCCTGTTTACCTTTTGTCTCTTGCAGGTGACAGAATGATGCCGGCAAGACCTCCTGATCTGTCTTTTCATGGGGACAGAAGGGAAGCAGCAACTGTGGAACCAGATCAGGTCAGGGGAAGCTGCCTTGTGGGGACAGAAGCTGAGGGATGGAGCAATGTCATGGACTGGTTGGGCACAGAGGAATGGTGGGAGGATGCAGCCGGGGAACCAGGAAGGGAAGATGGCTCAGAGCCCAAGAAGTGGAGGTAGAAGAAGGATGGGTGGTTAGAGGGGAGAAAGGGAGAAGGCTGGGAAGAGGAGGTGTCAGAACCTGAAAGGCTATCAGGGCTTAGTGAGCTGGAAGACTCTGTGCCATAATGCAGTGCAGAATCAGAGGCAGAAGAGGAAGGAGGCGAGTGGGAGAGGAAGGTCGGGAGGCAGAGGTGAGTGAGGAGGAGGAGCCACATGTGGCTCCCTCTCCTTTGCCAGAAGCCACCCTCCCTGCTTGTCTCTCAGAGCCAGGAGACCCCATTTATTGCAGAAATCTCTGCTAGATCATCCAAGACAGATGGCCATCCAAAACAGGCTTATTATATTTCTAGATTGATCACTGAATGCTAAAATCGGTTTCTAAGCAGTGGACAAATGAGAACAAATAGTGGCCTGGATTCACCTAACCAGCCCCATCCGCTACAAAATGGGGCCTGCCCCCCATTGCTCCCCCCTCAATGCCCCCATGAACCCCTTGAATTTGGCTCTAGGGCATTGGGAGGGAACTCCCCAGAACAGCTCAGGAGGAGAGGGAAAAGTCAATCCTTCCATTGGGGAAACTGGAATGCTTGCGTAGGCAGAATGACTTGAAAAACAGAATGTGGAGTACCACCTATTGCACAAAGACAAATACCCATTATTAAAACTTAAAATTAGCATCCATATTTAAAATGTGCAGCAAAGCAATCCTATTGAAACAACATCGCAATGTACAGGAAGGAAACAACAGAGAATTGTGTAGCAGATCATATTTCTGCTGTCTCAGAGGGGGACATTTCCCTTTTTCTTTTAGGGTCCATTGTGCTTTGAAGATGTTGCTGTTCATTTCACGGACGAGGAGTGGGCGTTGCTGGATCCTGACCAGAGAGCTCTGCATAAGGACATCATGGAGGAGAATCGTGGGATCGTGGCCTCTCTTGGTAAGGCTCCCTGTGGGATCGTCATATCAGCCTGGAAATTCAAAAAATACCTCTATGGGACCAATCTCATCTATTTTTACAGAGCTCAACAGCGTCCCCTATAACACCTGGGAACCTAACACCCCCACCCCCAGTTTTTCCTTTGAACAACCTTCCTGAAATTATTCCTTTTTCTACCAGGATTGGGCTGGTCTGAACTTCCCAGGCCATCTTCATTGTCAGCTTCAGAATTGTTAGGAAAGCTAAGTAGCTTCAGGTTTTTGTTTTTGCTCCTGTCAGTCTTGGGTTGACCAAAGAGACGACTGGCAGCGAAGCTCAGGTGCTGCCAACCAGAGAAGAAGCAGGCCTAGGGAGAGGAGAGTTAGCAGCGGAAGGCAGAGAAGAGGGGGAGAGGAACTGTCATCTGAGCTCTGAACAAAGGGGAGAAGAAAAACAGAGACAGTGACAGACAGCTGTGTGAGAGCTACAGGAGTGAGTCAGACGCTGGAATGCAGGAAGCATTCTCTGCCAAATCTCGTAGGATCTGAAAAGTGGTTGAGACGCTCTAAGATACTGGAAGAGAAGGTGGGGGCTTCCGTGCTGGGAAAGGGGGAGGAGCTCAGTCTGGGCAACTCCATCTTGTGGGGAGGACGATGAGTAGAGGAGCTCCGTCCAAGTTTGTTGTTTCAGCAATAAATCTGAAATAATTAACAGCCAGAGTCGTCTCACATTTGTGGGAGACCAAGCCATAACAAGGACTGAAATTGGAGATGGAGGGGATGCCATGACTGGGCCAAACAAAATTCATTCCAGAGAAGAGCTAGACTTATTGAATCTCAGGTAGCAGTAGCAGTGATGAGGATGAGGGTGATACAGTGGTACCTCGGTTTACAAACTTATTTTTTTCCAGAACAGGTACCACTGTAGTAGTAATAATAATTTTTTGTAATGGCTTGACTCTCCCACAGAAGCGAGACACTGCCAGTAATTATCTCGGGTTTATTGTTCAAACACATAAATCACTCCGGAGCTCCTTCACTCTGTCTGACTTCCAAGTTTGCAGTTGCCAAGTCTAAACTCCGCCCCTTCCTCTTCTTCCAAGAGGGGGAAAAACCCTTTCGCTTCCCCTCTTTCCCCCTCCTCTCACTGACCTTTTCGCACCTTCGAGTTTTTCGGCTAGCTATTCCTGGCCTCTCCCCTTCTGTCTCTGAGCTAAGATTGGTATTTTGTGGATCTTTGCTATCTGCTGCCTGCTCTCTGTTCTCTGAAGCTCTGCCACTCGGCTGCCCCTCCTCCCTCTCACATTCCGGCTCACATTCCAGTGTCCTTATCTCTCTTTGCCTGCTTTCATACATTCCAGCCTCTGTCAGCTCCGGAACAAAGCTGACATTTTTATTTCTACCCTGCCCATCTGACTGGATTACCCCAGCCACTCTGGGCGGCTTCCAACACATACCGTATCTTTCGCCCTATAGGACGCAATTTCCCCCCTCCAAAAATGAAGGGGAAATGTGTGTGCGTCCTATGGGGCAAATGCAGGCTTTCCCGGGCTTCCTGCAGCTCTGCGCCACCTTCCCGATCCCGGCGCGAAGCCACGCGGGGCTCCAGAGGGTGGCACGGAGCTGCCTGCGCTCCAGGGCTTCCTGCAGCTCCGCGCCACCCCCCGGATACCGGCGAGAAGTCACGCGGGGCTCCGGAGGGTGGCGCGGAGCTGCCTGCGCTCCAGGGCTTCCTGCAGCTCCGCGCCACCCTCTGGATCCCGGCGCGAAGCCACGCGGGGCTCCGGAGGGTAGCACTGAGCTGCCTGCATTCCGAAGCCTGGTGTGCGCTGAAGAGCGCCCCCGGGCTTCGCGCACCTCTCCGCAAGCCTGGGGAGACCGGCGCGGCTCCCTAGGCTTGCAGATAGCAGGCTGTTCTGGGGGCTGAGGTCGGGGGAACCTCGGGCTTCCCCCGCGCCTGCCCCGTGCCTGGGGAGGGGAATTTTTTTTTCTTTATTCCCCCCCCCAAAAAAAATAGGTGCGTCCTATGGGGCGGTGCATCCTATGGGGCAAAAAATATGGTATATAAACATGAAACATAAATAGCACTAATCTGATTCCATATAAAAAGAACATTAACTTTAAAATGAACAACTTATACTGGTGGCCAAAATTGTGGAAACCTTTTGTGAAAAGTGTATTTCTGAGGTTTGATGGCTCATAACACCACTTTTGTGTGGACTAATACCATAAAATTATATATCAATGGAAAGATAATTTAATGAACAATGTAATGTAATGACTTTTATGAAGGAGTATTCATTGGAACAGTAGTCACAAAGATAAAATGTGAAAATTTTGGTAACCATTGGTAACCTTTAGCTTTAATTACAGCCTTACAACGCTTTCCCATGAAGTGAACCAAATTTTTAGTTCTGCACCTGTAAGAATGTGAAACCAAGATTGAATTATTGCCTCTGTTAATTGGGCTTTATTGCTGGATTGCTTCTAACAAAGAATTTTCTTTAGTTGGCTCCATAGATTTCTGATTGGGTTAATGTTTGGGCTATTCCCAAGCCATTCCGGCAGTGGAATAGGATTATCTTGAAAGCACCTTTTTCACACAGCAGCAACAGGACATGGAGTTGAGTCCTGTTGAAATAGAAAATATATAAGTAGGAGGAAAATATATAAGTAGGAGGGGGCCGCTAGGGGTGCCTTGGAAGATGGCGGATATTAACATCTATCCAGCTCGCACAAGGTAATTAGAGGCTGATTATGGGGAGTAAATCAGTCTCCCTCATCTCTCCAGGGGCAAGAGATGCAGTTTTCACCCGCTGTTGCCATACATCACCCCCGAGTTCAGAAGAAGGAGGGGGTGAGGCACTGGGTGCACAACCCTCGGCGGGCCTCGGAACTCCTCCGAAGCTACTTTCAGGAGCGAAACTAGTTGTGTTACTTAAAAGGAAAAAAATTGGTGAAAGATAACGCACAGGCTTCAAGAGAGGCAGGAGGTTTTTATTTGCTAACAATTTTACCACTGAAATGAAGAAGACTGAGACGGAAGATTACGTCAAAGAACTACAGACATGCTGGTATGTGGATTGGAGGGCAACGGAACTAAAGGGGGGGTGAAATGACTTTTTATCTTTTTTTGCTCTATGTGATTAACTAATAACCCTCCCTCTTAAAATATCCATCACAGCAACTAATTGGCAAATGGGACTAAAAAGGAACTGTGTGGGAATAATATGAATTTAAAGGTTTTACTCTGTAAAGGATTTGGAAAGAAGGGCTCTCTTTGTGACGCAGTTAGAATGGAGATTTGATATGAGACCTGTGTTGCAGGAGGTTTGGTCTTGGGGAGGGCGAGCCGAAGATTTATTACTTTCGATGAGATTGTGAACTGGAAGGGGCAGCCCTCCTGGAAAAAGACTAATTTACGATGCAACAGGTCGGAAAAGTTAAAGAGCGAGCTTTTGGACTGTATTTCATCGGAACAACAAGAAGGCGATTGCTTGCTCGAGCGGAAATGCCTGGATTATTGGGATTTACGAGAGAGCAGTACACAGCCCACACAGAAATACAAACAAGACTGTTTCTTTCAAGCCACTTGCGGAGCAATTTGGAGGTGAATGAAAAGGAAAATGAGTAACGACAAGGATTGAGAAGAGACTGGAAATATCATTCTTAATATGAAAGCAGCAGAAAATATTCGAGGATTGGACTCCTGCCGATCAAGAAGCATGGGTACCCCTCACAAAAATTTATAATTTGGAAAATAATTGGATTACATGATATGTATTGTTATAATTTGGACTAATTGGTTTAATTCGGTAATATGAAACTTAATAAAAATTATTTTTTTAAAAAAAGAAAGTAAATATATAAATAAATATATATAAATGCTTCAGTATCTGAATAAAGATCACCTGCGGAAGGCTTCAGTTTGGGCTAAAGTATTTCATTTTTTATTTGGGGGCATTTCCATTCCCATTAATAACGAAAATTCTGCCCACACCTTTTGCTGCCATACAACCCCAGATCATCACACCTATCTGGGTGTTTTACGGTCGGTGTAAGGCAAGTAGGATGTAAATCTTCTCTGATTCTTCCCCTTGTGTATTTCATGGCATCACTACCAAGCAAGGAGATTTGGGTCACATCCCTCCAAAAACATTGTCCCATTGTTCCGCTGTCCAGTTAACATGGGTTTAATCTTTTCAACCTTTGCTTGAGATATTTTATTTAGTCGTTTAGTCGTGTACGACTCTTTGTGACCCCATGGACCAGAGCACGCCAGGTCCTACTGTCTTCCACTGCCTCCCGCAGTTTGGTCAAACTCATGCTTGAGAGATAACAATGGCTTTTTCCTTAGAATTCTAACATTTCGAGCAGTCCTTGCACTCAACTTCACATTACATCTCGCCATGTCATCTTGTATACACCAAAATGATTTTCTTCTGTCATGTAGGGACAGTCTCTCTATTCTTCGATCGTCACTTGCCTTTGTGCACCTTTTCCTGCCTTTACCAGTCTGATTTTATAGTTGCTGAGACTCCTTATACCTCTTCAATAATATCGAAATGCCAGCTTTGGTTAAGTTTTCCCCAATCTTCCATCTAATTTCTTCATAACTGTAGCCCTGTTCACTTAATACTACAATTTTACATCACTTCTGGGTGACCAGTCAACTCTTTGTGCCATTTCTATAATTTTATTATGTTTTACAACCTCACTAAATGAAAGAACAAAAAAAAACCCCCAACCAACCTGACAGCAATCACATAACACACTGACAAAAGTCAACCTAAGCAAGTTTTGCTTTTTCTGGTTATTTGGCTATAACGTTTGATAGAATATGGGTAATTGAACAACCTTTGTTGAATTGCAGTCTTCATTAAATTATCTTTCCATTGATATTTTATGATATTACTCCAAACGAAATGGTGTTATAAGCCATCAAAACTCTGAAATACACTTTTTTACAAAAGTCTTCCCCAATTTTGACCACTACTGTATATTAAACAAACCAACATTCAACAGCTCAGAACATAATAATAAATATGATGGTTAATGACAAACAACACAGGTAATGAACACAAGCCCAACTTCTTTCAGTTCTTCTCCATTTGTTCCTGAGGCTCTAATCCCTTTTTGTCTCCATTGCAGATTGTAATGAATCGAAAATTGAGAACAAAGGTGACCACGATAAAATCCCGAGGAAGGAGAAGCCACGTAAAAATTTAGAGTGTGGAGAAAGCTGCAATCAGAGCTCCCATTCCACTTCCCATCAACAAAATCTCATTGGAAAGAAACTCTATCAGTGCATGGAATGTGGAAAAAGCTTCAGTCAGAGCTCCGATCTCACTAAGCACCAGAGAATTCATACAGGAGAGAAACCCTATCATTGTGTGGAATGTGGAAAGAGCTTCAGTCACAGCTCCAATCTCACTTCCCATCAAAGAATTCATAGAGGGGGAAAACCCTATCCGTGTGTGGAATGTGGAAAGAGCTTCAGTCAGAACTCCCATCTCACTTCCCATCAAAGAATTCATACAGGGGAGAAACCCTATCAGTGTGTGGAATGTGGAAAGAGCTTCACTGATAGCACCTCTCTTACTTATCATCGAAGAATTCATACAGGGGAGAAACCCTATCAGTGTGTGGAATGTGGAAAGAGCTTCATTCAGAGCTCCTTTCTCACTTCCCACCACAGAATTCATACAGGGGAAAAACCCTATCAGTGTGTCGAATGTGGAAAGAGCTTCAGGAAGAGCTCCAATCTCACTTCACATCGAAGAATTCATACAGGGGAGAAACCCTATCAGTGTGTGGAATGTGGAAAGAGCTTCAGTAATAGCTCCAATGTCACTTCCCATCAAAGAATTCATACAGGGGAGAAACCCTATCCGTGCGTAGAATGTGGAAAGAGCTTCACTTGTAGCTCCAATCTCATTTCCCATCAAAGAATTCATACAGGGGAGAAACCCTATCAGTGTGTGGAATGTGGAAAGAGCTTCACTCAGATCTCCAGTCTCACTTACCATCAAAGAATTCATACAGGGGAGAAACCCTATCAGTGTGTGGAATGTGGAAAGAGCTTCCCTGAAAGATCCTCTCTCACTTCCCATCAAAGAATTCATACAGGGGAGAAACCCTATCAGTGTGTGGAATGTGGAAAGAGCTTCCCTGAAAGATCCTCTCTCACTTCCCATCAAAGAATTCATACAGGGGAGAAACCCTATCAGTGTGTGGAATGCGGAAAGAGCTTCAGTCACAGCCACAAGCTCACTTCCCATCAAAGAATTCATACAGGTGAGAAACCCTATCAGTGTGTGGAATGTGGAAAGAGCTTCACTCAGAGCTCCAATCTCACTTCCCATCAAAGAATTCATACAGGGGAGAAACCATATCAGTGTGTGGAATGTGGAAAGAGCTTCACTCAGAACTCCAAACTCACTTCCCATCAAAGAATTCATACAGGGGAGAAACCATATCAGTGTGTGGAATGTGGAAAGAGCTTCACTTGTAGCTCCAATCTCACTTCACATCAAAGAATTCATACAGGGGAGAAACCATATCAGTGTGTGGAATGTGGAAAGAGCTTCAGTCAAAGTCAGAATCTCACTTCCCATCAAAGAATCCATACAAAGGTTGGAAAAACCATTATACAGATTTAGGAGCCAGGAAAATCCACACCTTTTTAACCAGGCCTTCCCTTTGGCTGATTGACATTTAATGCCCTTTTAAAATGTGGTGTTTTGTGTTTTTAATTTGTTTTTTTATGTTGTAACCATCCTGAGACCTGTGGGTGTAGGGAATAGCTGCCAACTTTCTGCACCACCTAGAGTACCCACAGAATTGTGGCTTCTACTGGCAACGCACATAGGAGAACAAATGAAAGACAAATACGATGAGCAGGCAAAAACCTGGAAAGGGCCATACCAAATGGACATCCGGTGTGAAGAGGTCACTTTCCCCACTGCTGAACAATGCCACAGGTAGAGGAGATGGAATGCTAGAAGTGTTCTCTGGGGCAAGGGGAGCTGCTGGGAAATTGAACTACAGGCTCAAAATATTACTTTTTTAAAAAGTTGCTGCCATTATAGGCATTACAGGCAGAAAGCTGGAGGGTGAGCAGGTCCAGGCTGTGCTGCACCCGAGAGTGGGGGTGAAGGGAGAAGGGAGAAGTGAAGAAACTGAAAGCTTTTTCTTCCCGACGTTTCCGGTGCGGCTCTGTATTCCACCTGGTTCGGAATTGTCCAGTGGAGCCACAGGATGTCTCCAAGGCCGTTTTCTGTGGCAACCAGATAACAGGAGCTGCCAAGCGTGGGAAGCCTCGCAAAGGTCCCAAGGGAACTGGCAGAGACATGTCGTCACAGCATCATTTGGCTGCTGCAACAGTGAAAAACTGACCAGGGCCACAGGCTGAGCTGGGTGATTGACAGTGGGGCGTCACCACCTCATGCCATTGCCATCTAGTGGTTTTTTGTGGAACTGCAAGTCTGTGAAAACTGGAAGTGTAACTCTTGCAGATGGTTCCAAGTATTAACTAACTATGTCTGGGTCTGTTTATTGTTTTTTCTTACAGGCAGAGATTGAGGCCTATGTCATTCCAGAGATGCATTGCTGTTTGCTTTCTGTTTCCTCTCTTGTCCATGATGGGTTCAAAGTGTGTTTTGAAAATAATGTTTATTCCATTTCCAGAGGTGGACGACAACTGGTCAGTGTTGAGTGCAAAGACAGGCTGTTTGTGCTAGAAACGCCTATTGCAGGTAAAGGTCCCCCTGAGGATGCACAAGCACAGTGTGGTAATCTTCCCATTCATGATGGGTGCCATCATGGCGTTTGGCACCGGAGAATGTCACATGTCAACTGGGGGTACGTGAAGAAGGTCCCAGGGTGCACTGAGGGGTGCAAGATGAAGGCATGTGACAAATACCTGGAATGAAGGGTGCCTTCAAGAAAGCCAAGGTTCAAATGTGCTCTTATCCTAGGTCTGACAG
>NW_027669944.1:0-23763 GCF_964188305.1 Podarcis bocagei | reverse complement strand
AATATTTTCTGCCGGTTAAGTTTTTGAGGGCTGATTTCTTGTCCTGTGATAAAAAGCCTTCTGTTTCCATCGCCAAAGCTTTCAGGGGATCCATTTGCAAGCTTCTGGCACCATTTTTGAGTGAACTGCCAAAAGTCAGATTTTTGCTGAAATTGTGACCCCGGGGCTTAGGGATTTTTTCAAAAAAATATTTTCTGCCGATTAAGTTTTTGAGGGCTGATTTCGTGTCCTGTGATAAAAAGCCTTCTGTTTCCATCGCCAAAGCTTTCAGGGGATCATTTGCAAGCTTCTGGCACCATTTTTGAGTGAATTGCCAAAAGTCAGATTTTTGCTGAAATTGTGACCCCGGGGCTTAGGGATTTTTTCAAAAAAATATTTTCTGCCGGTTAAGTTTTTGAGGGCTGATTTCTTGTCCTGTGATAAAAAGCCTTCTGTTTCCATCACCAAAGCTTTCAGGGGAGCATTTGCAACCGCTTCGCACCATTTTTGAGTGAATTGCCAAAAGTCAGATTTTTCCTGAAATTGGGACCCCGGGGCTTAGGGATTTTTCAAAAAATATTTTCTGCCAGTTAAGTTTTTGAGGGCTGATTTCTTGTCCTGTGATAAAAAACCTTCTGTTTCGAGTGCCAAACCTTTCAGGAGAGAATTTTCAAGCTTTTGGCACCATCTTTGAGTGAATTGCCAAAAGTCAGATTTTTGCTGAAATTGTGACCCCGGGGCTTAGGGATTTTTTCAAAAAAATATTTTCTGCAGGTTAAGTTTTTGAGGGCTGATTTCTTGTCCTGTGATAAAAAGCCTTCTGTTTCCATCGCCAAAGCTTTCAGGGGATCATTTGCAAGCTTCTGGCACCATTTTTGAGTGAATTGCCAAAAGTCAGATTTTTGCTGAAATTGTGACCCCGGGGCTTTGGGATTTTTTCAAAAAAATATTTTCTGCCGGTTAAGTTTTTGAGGGCTGATTTCTTGTCCTGTGATAAAAAGCCTTCTGTTTCCATCACCAAAGCTTTCAGGGGAGCATTTGCAACCGCTTCGCACCATTTTTGAGTGAATTGCCAAAAGTCAGATTTTTCCTGAAATTGGGACCCCGGGGCTTTGGGATTTTTTCAAAAAAATATTTTCTGCCGATTAAGTTTTTGAGGGCTGATTTCGTGTCCTGTGATAAAAAGCCTTCTGTTTCCATCGCCAAAGCTTTCAGGGGATCATTTGCAAGCTTCTGGCACCATTTTTGAGTGAATTGCCAAAAGTCAGATTTTTGCTGAAATTGTGACCCCGGGGCTTAGGGATTTTTTCAAAAAAATATTTTCTGCCAGTTAAGTTTTTGAGGGCTGATTTCTTGTCCTGTGATAAAAAGCCTTCTGTTTCGATCGCCAAAGCTTTCAGGGGATCATTTGCAAGCTTCTGGCACCATTTTTGAGTGAATTGCCAAAAGTCAGATTTTTGCTGAAATTGTGACCCCGGGGCTTTGGGATTTTTTCAAAAAAATATTTTCTGCCGGTTAAGTTTTTGAGGGCTGATTTCTTGTCCTGTTATAAAAGGCCTTCTGTTTCCATCGCCAAAGCTTTCAGGGGATCATTTGCAAGCTTCTGGCACCATTTTTGAGTGAATCGCCAAAAGTCAGATTTTTGCTGAAATTGTGACCCCGGGGCTTAGGGATTTTTTCAAAAAAATATTTTCTGCCGGTTAAGTTTTTGAGGGCTGATTTCTTGTCCTGTGATAAAAAGCCTTCTGTTTCCATCACCAAAGCTTTCAGGGGAGCATTTGAAACCGCTTCGCACCATTTTTGAGTGAATTGCCAAAAGTCAGATTTTTACTGAAATTGTGACCCCGGGGCTTTGGGATTTTTTCAAAAAAATATTTTCTGCCGGTTAAGTTTTTGAGGGCTGATTTCTTGTCCTGTGATAAAAAGCCTTCTGTTTCCATCGCCAAAGCTTTCAGGGGATCATTTGCAAGCTTCTGGCACCATTTTTGAGTGAACTGCCAAAAGTCAGATTTTTGCTGAAATTGTGACCCCGGGGCTTAGGGATTTTTTCAAAAAAATATTTTCTGCCGATTAAGTTTTTGAGGGCTGATTTCGTGTCCTGTGATAAAAAGCCTTCTGTTTCCATCGCCAAAGCTTTCAGGGGATCATTTGCAAGCTTCTGGCACCATTTTTGAGTGAATTGCCAAAAGTCAGATTTTTGCTGAAATTGTGACCCCGGGGCTTAGGGATTTTTTCAAAAAAATATTTTCTGCCGGTTAAGTTTTTGAGGGCTGATTTCTTGTCCTGTGATAAAAAGCCTTCTGTTTCCATCACCAAAGCTTTCAGGGGAGCATTTGCAACCGCTTCGCACCATTTTTGAGTGAATTGCCAAAAGTCAGATTTTTCCTGAAATTGGGACCCCGGGGCTTAGGGATTTTTCAAAAAAATATTTTCTGCCAGTTAAGTTTTTGAGGGCTGATTTCTTGTCCTGTGATAAAAAACCTTCTGTTTCGAGTGCCAAACCTTTCAGGAGAGAATTTTCAAGCTTTTGGCACCATCTTTGAGTGAATTGCCAAAAGTCAGATTTTTGCTGAAATTGTGACCCCGGGGCTTAGGGATTTTTTCAAAAAAATATTTTCTGCAGGTTAAGTTTTTGAGGGCTGATTTCTTGTCCTGTGATAAAAAGCATTCTGTTTCGAGTGCCAAACCTTTCAGGAGAGCATTTGTAAGCTTTTGGCACCATTTTTGAGTGAATTGCCAAAAGTCAGATTTTTGCTGAAATTGTGACCCCGGGGCTTAGGGATTTTTTCAAAAAAATATTTTCTGCCGGTTAAGTTTTTGAGGGCTGATTTCTTGTCCTGTTATAAAAGGCCTTCTGTTTCCATCGCCAAAGCTTTCAGGGGATCATTTGCAAGCTTCTGGCACCATTTTTGAGTGAATTGCCAAAAGTCAGATTTTTGCTGAAATTGTGACCCCGGGGCTTAGGGATTTTTTCAAAAAAATATTTTCTGCCGATTAAGTTTTTGAGGGCTGATTTCTTGTCCTGTAATAAAAAGCCTTCTGTTTCGATCACCAAAGCTTTCAGGGGGTCATTTGCAACCGCTTCGCACCATTTTTGAGTGAATTGCCAAAAGTCAGATTTTTGCTGAAATTGTGACCCCGGGGCTTAGGGATTTTTTCAAAAAAATATTTTCTGCCTTTTAAGTTTTTGAGGGCTGATTTCTTGTCCTGTGATAAAAAGCCTTCTGTTTCGAGTGCCAAACATTTCAGGAGAGCATTTTCAGGCTTCTGGCACCATTTTTGAGTGAATTTCCAAAAGTCAGATTTTTGCTGAAATTGTGACCCCGGGGCTTAGGGATTTTTTCAAAAAAATATTTTCTGCCACTTAAGTTTTTGAGGGCTGATTTCTTGTCCTGTGATAAAAAGCCTTCTGTTTCCATCGCCAAAGCTTTCAGGGGATCATTTGCAAGCTTCTGGCACCATTTTTGAGTGAATTGCCAAAAGTCAGATTTTTGCTGAAATTGTGACCCCGGGGCTTTGGGATTTTTTCAAAAAAATATTTTCTGCCGATTAAGTTTTTGAGGGCTGATTTCGTTTCCTGTGATAAAAAGCCTTCTGTTTCCATCGCCAAAGCTTTCAGGGGATCATTTGCAAGCTTCTGGCACCATTTTTGAGTGAATTGCCAAAAGTCAGATTTTTGCTGAAATTGTGACCCCGGGGCTTAGGGATTTTTTCAAAAAAATATTTTCTGCCGGTTAAGTTTTTGAGGGCTGATTTCTTGTCCTGTGATAAAAAGCCTTCTGTTTCCATCACCAAAGCTTTCAGGGGAGCATTTGCAACCGCTTCGCACCATTTTTGAGTGAATTGCCAAAAGTCAGATTTTTCCTGAAATTGGGACCCCGGGGCTTTGGGATTTTTTCAAAAAAATATTTTCTGCCGATTAAGTTTTTGAGGGCTGATTTCGTGTCCTGTGATAAAAAGCCTTCTGTTTCCATCGCCAAAGCTTTCAGGGGATCATTTGCAAGCTTCTGGCACCATTTTTGAGTGAATTGCCAAAAGTCAGATTTTTGCTGAAATTGTGACCCCGGGGCTTAGGGATTTTTTCAAAAAAATATTTTCTGCCAGTTAAGTTTTTGAGGGCTGATTTCTTGTCCTGTGATAAAAAGCCTTCTGTTTCGATCGCCAAAGCTTTCAGGGGATCATTTGCAAGCTTCTGGCACCATTTTTGAGTGAATTGCCAAAAGTCAGATTTTTGCTGAAATTGTGACCCCGGGGCTTTGGGATTTTTTCAAAAAAATATTTTCTGCCGGTTAAGTTTTTGAGGGCTGATTTCTTGTCCTGTTATAAAAGGCCTTCTGTTTCCATCGCCAAAGCTTTCAGGGGATCATTTGCAAGCTTCTGGCACCATTTTTGAGTGAATCGCCAAAAGTCAGATTTTTGCTGAAATTGTGACCCCGGGGCTTAGGGATTTTTTCAAAAAAATATTTTCTGCCGGTTAAGTTTTTGAGGGCTGATTTCTTGTCCTGTGATAAAAAGCCTTCTGTTTCCATCACCAAAGCTTTCAGGGGAGCATTTGAAACCGCTTCGCACCATTTTTGAGTGAATTGCCAAAAGTCAGATTTTTACTGAAATTGTGACCCCGGGGCTTTGGGATTTTTTCAAAAAAATATTTTCTGCCGGTTAAGTTTTTGAGGGCTGATTTCTTGTCCTGTGATAAAAAGCCTTCTGTTTCCATCGCCAAAGCTTTCAGGGGATCATTTGCAAGCTTCTGGCACCATTTTTGAGTGAACTGCCAAAAGTCAGATTTTTGCTGAAATTGTGACCCCGGGGCTTAGGGATTTTTTCAAAAAAATATTTTCTGCCGATTAAGTTTTTGAGGGCTGATTTCGTGTCCTGTGATAAAAAGCCTTCTGTTTCCATCGCCAAAGCTTTCAGGGGATCATTTGCAAGCTTCTGGCACCATTTTTGAGTGAATTGCCAAAAGTCAGATTTTTGCTGAAATTGTGACCCCGGGGCTTAGGGATTTTTTCAAAAAAATATTTTCTGCCGGTTAAGTTTTTGAGGGCTGATTTCTTGTCCTGTGATAAAAAGCCTTCTGTTTCCATCACCAAAGCTTTCAGGGGAGCATTTGCAACCGCTTCGCACCATTTTTGAGTGAATTGCCAAAAGTCAGATTTTTCCTGAAATTGGGACCCCGGGGCTTAGGGATTTTTCAAAAAAATATTTTCTGCCAGTTAAGTTTTTGAGGGCTGATTTCTTGTCCTGTGATAAAAAACCTTCTGTTTCGAGTGCCAAACCTTTCAGGAGAGAATTTTCAAGCTTTTGGCACCATCTTTGAGTGAATTGCCAAAAGTCAGATTTTTGCTGAAATTGTGACCCCGGGGCTTAGGGATTTTTTCAAAAAAATATTTTCTGCAGGTTAAGTTTTTGAGGGCTGATTTCTTGTCCTGTGATAAAAAGCATTCTGTTTCGAGTGCCAAACCTTTCAGGAGAGCATTTGTAAGCTTTTGGCACCATTTTTGAGTGAATTGCCAAAAGTCAGATTTTTGCTGAAATTGTGACCCCGGGGCTTAGGGATTTTTTCAAAAAAATATTTTCTGCCGGTTAAGTTTTTGAGGGCTGATTTCTTGTCCTGTTATAAAAGGCCTTCTGTTTCCATCGCCAAAGCTTTCAGGGGATCATTTGCAAGCTTCTGGCACCATTTTTGAGTGAATTGCCAAAAGTCAGATTTTTGCTGAAATTGTGACCCCGGGGCTTAGGGATTTTTTCAAAAAAATATTTTCTGCCAGTTAAGTTTTTGAGGGCTGATTTCTTGTCCTGTGATAAAAAGCCTTCTGTTTCCATCACCAAAGCTTTCAGGGGAGCATTTGCGACCGCTTCGCACCATTTTTGAGTGAATTGCCAAAAGTCAGATTTTTGCTGAAATTGTGACCCCGGGGCTTTGGGATTTTTTCAAAAAAATATTTTCTGCCGATTAAATTTTTGAGGGCTGATTTCGTGTCCTGTGATAAAAAGCCTTCTGTTTCCATCGCCAAAGCTTTCAGGGGATCATTTGCAAGCTTCTGGCACCATTTTTGAGTGAATTGCCAAAAGTCAGATTTTTGCTGAAATTGTGACCCAGGGACTTAGGGATTTTTTCAAAAAAATATTTTCTGCCGGTTAAGTTTTTGAGGGCTGATTTCTTGTCCTGTGATAAAAAGCCTTCTAATTCCATCACCAAAGCTTTCAGGGGAGCATTTGCAACCGGTTGGCACCATTTTTGAGTGAATTGCCAAAAGTCAGATTTTGGCTGAAATTGTGACCCCGGGACTTAGGGATTTTTTCAAAAAAATATTTTCTGCCGGTCAAGTTTTTGAGGGCTGATTTCTTGTCCTGTGATAAAAAGCCTTCTGTTTCCATCACCAAAGCTTTCAGGGGAACATTTGCAACCGGTTGGCACCATTTTTGAGTGAATTGCCAAAAGTCAGATTTTGGCTGAAATTGTGACCCCGGGGCTTTGGGATTTTTTCAAAAAAATATTTTCTGCCGGTCAAGTTTTTGAGGGCTGATTTCTTGTCCTGTGATAAAAAGCCTTCTGTTTCCATCACCAAAGCTTTCAGGGGAACATTTGCAACCGGTTGGCACCATTTTTGAGTGAATTGCCAAAAGTCAGATTTTGGCTGAAATTGTGACCCCGGGGCTTAGGGATTTTTTCAAAAAAATATTTTCTGCCGGTTAAGTTTTTGAGGGCTGATTTCTTGTCCTGTGATAAAAAGCCTTCTAATTCCATCACCAAAGCTTTCAGGGGAGCATTTGCAACCGGTTGGCACCATTTTTGAGTGAATTGCCAAAAGTCAGATTTTTGCTGAAATTGTGACCCCGGGGCTTAGGGATTTTTCAAAAAAATATTTTCTGCCAGTTAAGTTTTTGAGGGCTGATTTCTTGTCCTGTGATAAAAAACCTTCTGTTTCGAGTGCCAAACCTTTCAGGAGAGAATTTTCAAGCTTTTGGCACCATCTTTGAGTAAATTGCCAAAAGTCAGATTTTTGCTGAAATTGTGACCCCGGGGCTTAGGGATTTTTTCAAAAAAATATTTTCTGCAGGTTAAGTTTTTGAGGGCTGATTTCTTGTCCTGTGATAAAAAGCATTCTGTTTCGAGTGCCAAACCTTTCAGGAGAGCATTTGTAAGCTTTTGGCACCATTTTTGAGTGAATTGCCAAAAGTCAGATTTTTGCTGAAATTGTGACCCCGGGGCTTAGGGATTTTTTCAAAAAAATATTTTCTGCTGGTTAAGTTTTTGAGGGCTGATTTCTTGTCCTGTGATAAAAAGCCTTCTGTTTCGAGTGCCAAACCTTTCAGGAGAGCATTTTCAAGCTTTTGGCACCATTTTTGAGTGAATTGCCAAAAGTCAGATTTTTGCTGAAATTGTGACCCCGGGGCTTAGGGATTTTTTCAAAAAAATATTTTCTGCCGGTTAAGTTTTTGAGGGCTGATTTCTTGTCCTGTTATAAAAGGCCTTCTGTTTCCATCGCCAAAGCTTTCAGGGGATCATTTGCAAGCTTCTGGCATCATTTTTGAGTGAATTGCCAAAAGTCAGATTTTTGCTGAAATTGTGACCCCGGGGCTTAGGGATTTTTTCAAAAAAATATTTTCTGCCGGTTAAGTTTTTGAGGGCTGATTTCTTGTCCTTTGATAAAAAGCCTTCTGTTTCCATCACCAAAGCTTTCAGGGGAGCATTTGAAACCGCTTCGCACCATTTTTGAGTGAATTGCCAAAAGTCAGATTTTTACTGAAATTGTGACCCCGGGGCTTTGGGATTTTTTCAAAAAAATATTTTCTGCCGATTAAGTTTTTGAGGGCTGATTTCTTGTCCTGTGATAAAAAACCTTCTGTTTCCATCGCCAAAGCTTTCAGGGGATCATTTGCAATCTTCTGGCACCATTTTTGAGTGAACTGCCAAAAGTCAGATTTTTGCTGAAATTGTGACCCCGGGGCTTAGGGATTTTTTCAAAAAAATATTTTCTGCCGATTAAGTTTTTGAGGGCTGATTTCGTGTCCTGTGATAAAAAGCCTTCTGTTTCCATCGCCAAAGCTTTCAGGGGATCATTTGCAAGCTTCTGGCACCATTTTTGAGTGAATTGCCAAAAGTCAGATTTTTGCTGAAATTGTGACCCCGGGGCTTAGGGATTTTTTCAAAAAAATATTTTCTGCCGGTTAAGTTTTTGAGGGCTGATTTCTTGTCCTGTGATAAAAAGCCTTCTGTTTCCATCACCAAAGCTTTCAGGGGAGCATTTGCAACCGGTTGGCACCATTTTTGAGTGAATTGCCAAAAGTCAGATTTTTGCTGAAATTGTGACCCCGGGGCTTAGGGATTTTTCAAAAAAATATTTTCTGCCAGTTAAGTTTTTGAGGGCTGATTTCTTGTCCTGTGATAAAAAACCTTCTGTTTCGAGTGCCAAACCTTTCAGGAGAGAATTTTCAAGCTTTTGGCACCATCTTTGAGTGAATTGCCAAAAGTCAGATTTTTGCTGAAATTGTGACCCCGGGGCTTAGGGATTTTTTCAAAAAAATATTTTCTGCCGGTTAAGTTTTTGAGGGCTGATTTCTTGTCCTTTGATAAAAAGCCTTCTGTTTCCATCACCAAAGCTTTCAGGGGAGCATTTGAAACCGCTTCGCACCATTTTTGAGTGAATTGCCAAAAGTCAGATTTTTGCTGAAATTGTGACCCCGGGGCTTAGGGATTTTTTCAAAAAAATATTTTATGCAGGTTAAGTTTTTGAGGGCTGATTTCTTGTCCTGTGATAAAAAGCATTCTGTTTCGAGTGCCAAACCTTTCAGGAGAGCATTTGTAAGCTTTTGGCACCATTTTTGAGTGAATTGCCAAAAGTCAGATTTTTGCTGAAATTGTGACCCCGGGGCTTAGGGATTTTTTCAAAAAAATATTTTCTGCTGGTTAAGTTTTTGAGGGCTGATTTCTTGTCCTGTGATAAAAAGCCTTCTGTTTCGAGTGCCAAACCTTTCAGGAGAGCATTTTCAAGCTTTTGGCACCATTTTTGAGTGAATTGCCAAAAGTCAGATTTTTGCTGAAATTGTGACCCCGGGGCTTAGGGATTTTTTCAAAAAAATATTTTCTGCCGGTTAAGTTTTTGAGGGCTGATTTCTTGTCCTGTTATAAAAGGCCTTCTGTTTCCATCGCCAAAGCTTTCAGGGGATCATTTGCAAGCTTCTGGCACCATTTTTGAGTGAATTGCCAAAAGTCAGATTTTTGCTGAAATTGTGACCCCGGGGCTTAGGGATTTTTTCAAAAAAATATTTTCTGCCGGTTAAGTTTTTGAGGGCTGATTTCTTGTCCTTTGATAAAAAGCCTTCTGTTTCCATCACCAAAGCTTTCAGGGGAGCATTTGAAACCGCTTCGCACCATTTTTGAGTGAATTGCCAAAAGTCAGATTTTTACTGAAATTGTGACCCCGGGGCTTTGGGATTTTTTCAAAAAAATATTTTCTGCCGATTAAGTTTTTGAGGGCTGATTTCTTGTCCTGTGATAAAAAGCCTTCTGTTTCCATCGCCAAAGCTTTCAGGGGATCATTTGCAATCTTCTGGCACCATTTTTGAGTGAACTGCCAAAAGTCAGATTTTTGCTGAAATTGTGACCCCGGGGCTTAGGGATTTTTTCAAAAAAATATTTTCTGCCGATTAAGTTTTTGAGGGCTGATTTCGTGTCCTGTGATAAAAAGCCTTCTGTTTCCATCGCCAAAGCTTTCAGGGGATCATTTGCAAGCTTCTGGCACCATTTTTGAGTGAATTGCCAAAAGTCAGATTTTTGCTGAAATTGTGACCCCGGGGCTTAGGGATTTTTTCAAAAAAATATTTTCTGCCGGTTAAGTTTTTGAGGGCTGATTTCTTGTCCTGTTATAAAAGGCCTTCTGTTTCCATCGCCAAAGCTTTCAGGGGATCATTTGCAAGCTTCTGGCACCATTTTTGAGTGAATTGCCAAAAGTCAGATTTTTGCTGAAATTGTGACCCCGGGGCTTAGGGATTTTTCAAAAAAATATTTTCTGCCAGTTAAGTTTTTGAGGGCTGATTTCTTGTCCTGTGATAAAAAACCTTCTGTTTCGAGTGCCAAACCTTTCAGGAGAGAATTTTCAAGCTTTTGGCACCATCTTTGAGTGAATTGCCAAAAGTCAGATTTTTGCTGAAATTGTGACCCCGGGGCTTAGGGATTTTTTCAAAAAAATATTTTCTGCAGGTTAAGTTTTTGAGGGCTGATTTCTTGTCCTGTGATAAAAAGCATTCTGTTTCGAGTGCCAAACCTTTCAGGAGAGCATTTGTAAGCTTTTGGCACCATTTTTGAGTGAATTGCCAAAAGTCAGATTTTTGCTGAAATTGTGACCCCGGGGCTTAGGGATTTTTTCAAAAAAATATTTTCTGCTGGTTAAGTTTTTGAGGGCTGATTTCTTGTCCTGTGATAAAAAGCCTTCTGTTTCGAGTGCCAAACCATTCAGGAGAGCATTTTCAAGCTTTTGGCACCATTTTTGAGTGAATTGCCAAAAGTCAGATTTTTGCTGAAATTGTGACCCCGGGGCTTAGGGATTTTTTCAAAAAAATATTTTCTGCCGGTTAAGTTTTTGAGGGCTGATTTCTTGTCCTGTTATAAAAGGCCTTCTGTTTCCATCGCCAAAGCTTTCAGGGGATCATTTGCAAGCTTCTGGCACCATTTTTGAGTGAATTGCCAAAAGTCAGATTTTTGCTGAAATTGTGACCCCGGGGCTTAGGGATTTTTTCAAAAAAATATTTTCTGCCGGTTAAGTTTTTGAGGGCTGATTTCTTGTCCTGTGATAAAAAGCCTTCTGTTTCCATCACCAAAGCTTTCAGGGGAGCATTTGCAACCGCTTCGCACCATTTTTTAGTGAATTGCCAAAAGTCAGATTTTTGCTGAAATTGTGACCCCGGGGCTTAGGGATTTTTTCAAAAAAATATTTTCTGCCAGTTAAGTTTTTGAGGGCTGATTTCTTGTCCTGTGATAAAAAACCTTCTGTTTCGAGTGCCAAACCTTTCAGGAGAGAATTTTCAAGCTTTTGGCACCATCTTTGAGTGAATTGCCAAAAGTCAGATTTTTGCTGAAATTGTGACCCCGGGGCTTAGGGATTTTTTCAAAAAAATATTTTCTGCAGGTTAAGTTTTTGAGGGCTGATTTCTTGTCCTGTGATAAAAAGCATTCTGTTTCGAGTGCCAAACCTTTCAGGAGAGCATTTGTAAGCTTTTGGCACCATTTTTGAGTGAATTGCCAAAAGTCAGATTTTTGCTGAAATTGTGACCCCGGGGCTTAGGGATTTTTTCAAAAAAATATTTTCTGCCGGTTAAGTTTTTGAGGGCTGATTTCTTGTCCTGTTATAAAAGGCCTTCTGTTTCCATCGCCAAAGCTTTCAGGGGATCATTTGCAAGCTTCTGGCACCATTTTTGAGTGAATTGCCAAAAGTCAGATTTTTGCTGAAATTGTGACCCCGGGGCTTAGGGATTTTTTCAAAAAAATATTTTCTGCCGGTTAAGTTTTTGAGGGCTGATTTCTTGTCCTTTGATAAAAAGCCTTCTGTTTCCATCACCAAAGCTTTCAGGGGAGCATTTGAAACCGCTTCGCACCATTTTTGAGTGAATTGCCAAAAGTCAGATTTTTACTGAAATTGTGACCCCGGGGCTTTGGGATTTTTTCAAAAAAATATTTTCTGCCGATTAAGTTTTTGAGGGCTGATTTCTTGTCCTGTGATAAAAAGCCTTCTGTTTCCATCGCCAAAGCTTTCAGGGGATCATTTGCAAGCTTCTGGCACCATTTTTGAGTGAACTGCCAAAACTCAGATTTTTGCTGAAATTGTGACCCCGGGGCTTAGGGATTTTTTCAAAAAAATATTTTCTGCCGGTTAAGTTTTTGAGGGCTAATTTCTTGTCCTGTGATAAAAAGCCTTCTGTTTCCATCACCAAAGCTTTCAGGGGAGCATTTGCAACCGGTTGGCACCATTTTTGAGTGAATTGCCAAAAGTCAGATTTTTGCTGAAATTGTGACCCCGGGGCTTAGGGATTTTTCAAAAAAACATTTTCTGCCAGTTAAGTTTTTGAGGGCTGATTTCTTGTCCTGTGATAAAAAACCTTCTGTTTCGAGTGCCAAACCTTTCAGGAGAGAATTTTCAAGCTTTTGGCACCATCTTTGAGTGAATTGCCAAAAGTCAGATTTTTGCTGAAATTGTGACCCCGGGGCTTTGGGATTTTTTCAAAAAAATATTTTCTGCCGATTAAGTTTTTGAGGGCTGATTTCGTTTCCTGTGATAAAAAGCCTTCTGTTTCCATCGCCAAAGCTTTCAGGGGATCATTTGCAAGCTTCTGGCACCATTTTTGAGTGAATTGCCAAAAGTCAGATTTTTGCTGAAATTGTGACCCCGGGGCTTAGGGATTTTTTCAAAAAAATATTTTCTGCCGGTTAAGTTTTTGAGGGCTGATTTCTTGTCCTGTGATAAAAAGCCTTCTGTTTCCATAACCAAAGCTTTCAGGGGAGCATTTGCAACCGCTTCGCACCATTTTTGAGTGAATTGCCAAAAGTCAGATTTTTGCTGAAATTGTGACCCCGGGGCTTTGGGATTTTTTCAAAAAAATATTTTCTGCCGATTAAGTTTTTGAGGGCTGATTTCGTGTCCTGTGATAAAAAGCCTTCTGTTTCCATCGCCAAAGCTTTCAGGGGATCATTTGCAAGCTTCTGGCACCATTTTTGAGTGAATTTCCAAAAGTCAGATTTTTGCTGAAATTGTGACCCCGGGGCTTAGGGATTTTTTCAAAAAAATATTTTCTGCCAGTTAAGTTTTTGAGGGCTGATTTCTTTTCCTGTGATAAAAAGCCTTCTGTTTCCATCGCCAAAGCTTTCAGGGGATCATTTGCAAGCTTCTGGCACCATTTTTGAGTGAATTGCCAAAAGTCAGATTTTTGCTGAAATTGTGACCCCGGGGCTTTGGGATTTTTTCAAAAAAATATTTTCTGCCGATTAAGTTTTTGAGGGCTGATTTCGTTTCCTGTGATAAAAAGCCTTCTGTTTCCATCGCCAAAGCTTTCAGGGGATCATTTGCAAGCTTCTGGCACCATTTTTGAGTGAATTGCCAAAAGTCAGATTTTTGCTGAAATTGTGACCCCGGGGCTTAGGGATTTTTTCAAAAAAATATTTTCTGCCGGTTAAGTTTTTGAGGGCTGATTTCTTGTCCTGTGATAAAAAGCCTTCTGTTTCCATCACCAAAGCTTTCAGGGGAGCATTTGCAACCGCTTCGCACCATTTTTGAGTGAATTGCCAAAAGTCAGATTTTTGCTGAAATTGTGACCCCGGGGCTTTGGGATTTTTTCAAAAAAATATTTTCTGCCGATTAAGTTTTTGAGGGCTGATTTCGTGTCCTGTGATAAAAAGCCTTCTGTTTCCATCGCCAAAGCTTTCAGGGGATCATTTGCAAGCTTCTGGCACCATTTTTGAGTGAATTGCCAAAAGTCAGATTTTTGCTGAAATTGTGACCCCGGGGCTTAGGGATTTTTTCAAAAAAATATTTTCTGCCATTAAGTTTTTGAGGGCTGATTTCTTGTCCTGTGATAAAAAGCCTTCTGTTTCCATCACCAAAGCTTTCAGGGGAGCATTTGCAACCGCTTCGCACCATTTTTGAGTGAATTGCCAAAAGTCAGATTTTTGCTGAAATTGTGACCCCGGGGCTTTGGGATTTTTTCAAAAAAATATTTTCTGCCGATTAAATTTTTGAGGGCTGATTTCGTGTCCTGTGATAAAAAGCCTTCTGTTTCCATCGCCAAAGCTTTCAGGGGATCATTTGCAAGCTTCTGGCACCATTTTTGAGTGAATTGCCAAAAGTCAGATTTTTGCTGAAATTGTGACCCCGGGGCTTAGGGATTTTTTCAAAAAAATATTTTCTGCCGGTTAAGTTTTTGAGGGCTGATTTCTTGTCCTGTGATAAAAAGCCTTCTGTTTCCATCACCAAAGCTTTCAGGGGAGCATTTGCAACCGGTTGGCACCATTTTTGAGTGAATTGCCAAAAGTCAGATTTTTGCTGAAATTGTGACCCCGGGGCTTAGGGATTTTTCAAAAAAATATTTTCTGCCAGTTAAGTTTTTGAGGGCTGATTTCTTGTCCTGTGATAAAAAACCTTCTGTTTCGAGTGCCAAACCTTTCAGGAGAGAATTTTCAAGCTTTTGGCACCATCTTTGAGTGAATTGCCAAAGTCAGATTTTTGCTGAAATTGTGACCCCGGGGCTTAGGGATTTTTTCAAAAAAATATTTTCTGCCAGTTAAGTTTTTGAGGGCTGATTTCTTGTCCTGTGATAAAAAGCATTCTGTTTCGAGTGCCAAACCTTTCAGGAGAGCCTTTGTAAGCTTTTGGCACCATTTTTGAGTGAATTGCCAAAAGTCAGATTTTTGCTGAAATTGTGACCCCGGGGCTTAGGGATTTTTTCAAAAAAATATTTTCCGCTGGTTAAGTTTTTGAGGGCTGATTTCTTGTCCTGTGATAAAAAGCCTTCTGTTTCGAGTGCCAAACATTTCAGGAGAGCATTTTCAAGCTTTTGGCACCATTTTTGAGTGAATTGCCAAAAGTCAGATTTTTGCTGAAATTGTGACCCCGGGGCTTAGGGATTTTTTCAAAAAAATATTTTCTGCCGGTTAAGTTTTTGAGGGCTGATTTCTTGTCCTTTGATAAAAAGCCTTCTGTTTCCATCACCAAAGCTTTCAGGGGAGCATTTGAAACCGCTTCGCACCATTTTTGAGTGAATTGCCAAAAGTCAGATTTTTACTGAAATTGTGACCCCGGGGCTTTGGGATTTTTTCAAAAAACTATTTTCTGCCGATTAAGTTTTTGAGGGCTGATTTCTTGTCCTGTGATAAAAAGCCTTCTGTTTCCATCGCCAAAGCTTTCAGGGGATCATTTGCAAGCTTCTGGCACCATTTTTGAGTGAACTGCCAAAAGTCAGATTTTTGCTGAAATTGTGACCCCGGGGCTTAGGGATTTTTTCAAAAAAATATTTTCTGCTGGTTAAGTTTTTGAGGGCTGATTTCTTGTCCTGTTATAAAAGGCCTTCTGTTTCCATCGCCAAAGCTTTCAGGGGAGCATTTGCAACCGGTTGGCACCATTTTTGAGTGAATTGCCAAAAGTCAGATTTTTGCTGAAATTGTGACCCCGGGGCTTAGGGATTTTTCAAAAAAATATTTTCTGCCAGTTAAGTTTTTGAGGGCTGATTTCTTGTCCTGTGATAAAAAGCATTCTGTTTCGAGTGCCAAACCTTTCAGGAGAGCATTTGTAAGCTTTTGGCACCATTTTTGAATGAATTGCCAAAAGTCAGATTTTTGCTGAAATTGTGACCCCGGGGCTTAGGGATTTTTTCAAAAAAATATTTTCTGCCGGTTAAGTTTTTGAGGGCTGATTTCTTGTCCTGTTATAAAAGGCCTTCTGTTTCCATCGCCAAAGCTTTCAGGGGATCATTTGCAAGCTTCTGGCACCATTTTTGAGTGAATTGCCAAAAGTCAGATTTTTGCTGAAATTGTGACCCCGGGGCTTAGGGATTTTTTCAAAAAAATATTTTCTGCCATTAAGTTTTTGAGGGCTGATTTCTTGTCCTGTGATAAAAAGCCTTCTGTTTCCATCACCAAAGCTTTCAGGGGAGCATTTGCAACCGCTTCGCACCATTTTTGAGTGAATTGCCAAAAGTCAGATTTTTGCTGAAATTGTGACCCCGGGGCTTTGGGATTTTTTCAAAAAAATATTTTCTGCCGATTAAATTTTTGAGGGCTGATTTCGTGTCCTGTGATAAAAAGCCTTCTGTTTCCATCGCCAAAGCTTTCAGGGGATCATTTGCAAGCTTCTGGCACCATTTTTGAGTGAATTGCCAAAAGTCAGATTTTTGCTGAAATTGTGACCCCGGGGCTTAGGGATTTTTTCAAAAAAATATTTTCTGCCGGTTAAGTTTTTGAGGGCTGATTTCTTGTCCTGTGATAAAAAGCCTTCTGTTTCCATCACCAAAGCTTTCAGGGGAGCATTTGCAACCGGTTGGCACCATTTTTGAGTGAATTGCCAAAAGTCAGATTTTTGCTGAAATTGTGACCCCGGGGCTTAGGGATTTTTCAAAAAAATATTTTCTGCCAGTTAAGTTTTTGAGGGCTGATTTCTTGTCCTGTGATAAAAAACCTTCTGTTTCGAGTGCCAAACCTTTCAGGAGAGAATTTTCAAGCTTTTGGCACCATCTTTGAGTGAATTGCCAAAGTCAGATTTTTGCTGAAATTGTGACCCCGGGGCTTAGGGATTTTTTCAAAAAAATATTTTCTGCCAGTTAAGTTTTTGAGGGCTGATTTCTTGTCCTGTGATAAAAAGCATTCTGTTTCGAGTGCCAAACCTTTCAGGAGAGCCTTTGTAAGCTTTTGGCACCATTTTTGAGTGAATTGCCAAAAGTCAGATTTTTGCTGAAATTGTGACCCCGGGGCTTAGGGATTTTTTCAAAAAAATATTTTCCGCTGGTTAAGTTTTTGAGGGCTGATTTCTTGTCCTGTGATAAAAAGCCTTCTGTTTCGAGTGCCAAACATTTCAGGAGAGCATTTTCAAGCTTTTGGCACCATTTTTGAGTGAATTGCCAAAAGTCAGATTTTTGCTGAAATTGTGACCCCGGGGCTTAGGGATTTTTTCAAAAAAATATTTTCTGCCGGTTAAGTTTTTGAGGGCTGATTTCTTGTCCTTTGATAAAAAGCCTTCTGTTTCCATCACCAAAGCTTTCAGGGGAGCATTTGAAACCGCTTCGCACCATTTTTGAGTGAATTGCCAAAAGTCAGATTTTTACTGAAATTGTGACCCCGGGGCTTTGGGATTTTTTCAAAAAACTATTTTCTGCCGATTAAGTTTTTGAGGGCTGATTTCTTGTCCTGTGATAAAAAGCCTTCTGTTTCCATCGCCAAAGCTTTCAGGGGATCATTTGCAAGCTTCTGGCACCATTTTTGAGTGAACTGCCAAAAGTCAGATTTTTGCTGAAATTGTGACCCCGGGGCTTAGGGATTTTTTCAAAAAAATATTTTCTGCTGGTTAAGTTTTTGAGGGCTGATTTCTTGTCCTGTTATAAAAGGCCTTCTGTTTCCATCGCCAAAGCTTTCAGGGGAGCATTTGCAACCGGTTGGCACCATTTTTGAGTGAATTGCCAAAAGTCAGATTTTTGCTGAAATTGTGACCCCGGGGCTTAGGGATTTTTCAAAAAAATATTTTCTGCCAGTTAAGTTTTTGAGGGCTGATTTCTTGTCCTGTGATAAAAAACCTTCTGTTTCGAGTGCCAAACCTTTCAGGAGAGAATTTTCAAGCTTTTGGCACCATCTTTGAGTGAATTGCCAAAAGTCAGATTTTTGCTGAAATTGTGACCCCGGGGCTTAGGGATTTTTTCAAAAAAATATTTTCTGCCGGTTAAGTTTTTGAGGGCTGATTTCTTGTCCTGTGATAAAAAGCCTTCTGTTTCCATCACCAAAGCTTTCAGGGGAGCATTTGAAACCGCTTCGAACCATTTTTGAGTGAATTGCCAAAAGTCAGATTTTTACTGAAATTGTGACCCCGGGGCTTTGGGATTTTTCAAAAAAATA
The DNA here is from genome assembly GCF_964188305.1 of Podarcis bocagei. Classification (NCBI taxonomy): domain Eukaryota; kingdom Metazoa; phylum Chordata; class Lepidosauria; order Squamata; family Lacertidae; genus Podarcis; species Podarcis bocagei. Next base: position 6,200 of record NW_027669944.1, on the reverse strand, counting down.
TTTTCTGCCAGTTAAGTTTTTGAGGGCTGATTTCTTGTCCTGTGATAAAAAGCCTTCTGTTTCCATCACCAAAGCTTTCAGGGGAGCATTTGAAACCGCTTCGCACCATTTTTGAGTGAATTGCCAAAAGTCAGATTTTTACTGAAATTGTGACCCCGGGGCTTTGGGATTTTTTCAAAAAAATATTTTCTGCCGATTAAGTTTTTGAGGGCTGATTTCTTGTCCTGTGATAAAAAGCCTTCTGTTTCCATCGCCAAAGCTTTCAGGGGATCATTTGCAAGCTTCTGGCACCATTTTTGAGTGAACTGCCAAAAGTCAGATTTTTGCTGAAATTGTGACCCCGGGGCTTAGGGATTTTTTCAAAAAAATATTTTCTGCCGGTTAAGTTTTTGAGGGCTAATTTCTTGTCCTGTGATAAAAAGCCTTCTGTTTCCATCGCCAAAGCTTTCAGGGGATCATTTGCAAGCTTCTGGCACCATTTTTGAGTGAATTGCCAAAAGTCAGATGTTTGCTGAAATTGTGACCCCGGGGCTTAGGGATTTTTTCAAAAAAATATTTTCTGCTGGTTAAGTTTTTGAGGGCTGATTTCTTGTCCTGTTATAAAAGGCCTTCTGTTTCCATCGCCAAAGCTTTCAGGGGATCATTTGCAAGCTTCTGGCACCATTTTTGAGTGAATTGCCAAAAGTCAGATTTTTGCTGAAATTGTGACCCCGGGGCTTAGGGATTTTTTCAAAAAAATATTTTCTGCCGGTTAAGTTTTTGAGGGCTGATTTCTTGTCCTATGATAAAAAGCCTTCTGTTTCCATCACCAAAGCTTACAGGGGAGCATTTGCAACCGCTTCGCACCATTTTTGAGTGAATTGCCAAAAGTCAGATTTTTGCTGAAATTGTGACCCCGGGGCTTAGGGATTTTTCAAAAAAATATTTTCTGCCAGTTAAGTTTTTGAGGGCTGATTTCTTGTCCTGTGATAAAAAACCTTCTGTTTCGAGTGCCAAACCTTTCAGGAGAGAATTTTCAAGCTTTTGGCACCATCTTTGAGTGAATTGCCAAAAGTCAGATTTTTGCTGAAATTGTGACCCCAGGGCTTAGGGATTTTTTCAAAAAAATATTTTCTGCCGGTTAAGTTTTTGAGGGCTGATTTCTTGTCCTGTGATAAAAAGCCTTCTGTTTCCATCACCAAAGCTTTCAGGGGAGCATTTGAAACCGCTTCGCACCATTTTTGAGTGAATTGCCAAAAGTCAGATTTTTACTGAAATTGTGACCCCGGGGCTTTGGGATTTTTCAAAAAAATATTTTCTGCCAGTTAAGTTTTTGAGGGCTGATTTCTTGTCCTGTGATAAAAAGCCTTCTGTTTCCATCACCAAAGCTTTCAGGGGAGCATTTGAAACCGCTTCGCACCATTTTTGAGTGAATTGCCAAAAGTCAGATTTTTGCTGAAATTGTGACCCCGGGGCTTTGGGATTTTTTCAAAAAAATATTTTCTGCCGATTAAGTTTTTGAGGGCTGATTTCTTGTCCTGTGATAAAAAGCCTTCTGTTTCCATCGCCAAAGCTTTCATGGGATCATTTCCAAGCTTCTGGCACCATTTTTGAGTGAACTGCCAAAAGTCAGATTTTTGCTGAAATTGTGACCCCGAGGCTTAGGGATTTTTTCAAAAAAATATTTTCTGCCGGTTAAGTTTTTGAGGGCTAATTTCTTGTCCTGTGATAAAAAGCCTTCTGTTTCCATCGCCAAAGCTTTCAGGGGATCATTTGCAAGCTTCTGGCACCATTTTTGAGTGAATTGCCAAAAATCAGATTTTTGCTGAAATTGTGACCCCGGGGCTTAGGGATTTTTTCAAAAAAATATTTTCTGCCGGTTAAGTTTTTGAGGGCTGATTTCTTGTCCTGTGATAAAAAGCCTTCTGTTTCCATAACCAAAGCTTTCAGGGGAGCATTTGCAACCGCTTCGCACCATTTTTGAGTGAATTGCCAAAAGTCAGATTTTTACTGAAATTGTGACCCCGGGGCTTTGGGATTTTTCAAAAAAATATTTTCTGCCAGTTAAGTTTTTGAGGGCTGATTTCTTGTCCTGTGATAAAAAGCCTTCTGTTTCCATCGCCAAAGCTTTCAGGGGATCATTTGCAAGCTTCTGGCACCATTTTTGAGTGAATTGCCAAAAGTCAGATTTTTGCTGAAATTGTGACCCCGGGGCTTAGGGATTTTTTCAAAAAAATATTTTCTGCCGGTTAAGTTTTTGAGGGCTGATTTCTTGTCCTGTGATAAAAAGCCTTCTGTTTCCATAACCAAAGCTTTCAGGGGAGCATTTGCAACCGCTTCGCACCATTTTTGAGTGAATTGACAAAAGTCAGATTTTTACTGAAATTGTGACCCCGGGGCTTTGGGATTTTTTCAAAAAAATATTTTCTGCCGATTAAGTTTTTGAGGGCTGATTTCTTGTCCTGTGATAAAAAGCCTTCTGTTTCCATCGCCAAAGCTTTCAGGGGAGCATTTGCAAGCTTCTGGCACCATTTTTGAGTGAACTGCCAAAAGTCAGATTTTTGCTGAAATTGTGACCCCGGGGCTTAGGGATTTTTCAAAAAAATATTTTCTGCCAGTTAAGTTTTTGAGGGCTGATTTCTTGTCCTGTGATAAAAAGCCTTCTGTTTCGATCGCCAAAGCTTTCAGGGGATCATTTGCAAGCTTCTGGCACCATTTTTGAGTGAATTGCCAAAAGTCAGATTTTTGCTGAAATTGTGACCCCGGGGCTTAGGGATTTTTTCAAAAAAATATTTTCTGCCAGTTAAGTTTTTGAGGGCTGATTTCTTGTCCTGTGATAAAAAGCCTTCTGTTTCGATCGCCAAAGCTTTCAGGGGATCATTTGCAAGCTTCTGGCACCATTTTTGAGTGAATTGCCAAAAGTCAGATTTTTGCTGAAATTGTGACCCCGGGGCTTTGGGATTTTTTCAAAAAAATATTTTCTGCCGGTTAAGTTTTTGAGGGCTGATTTCTTGTCCTGTGATAAAAAGCCTTCTGTTTCCATCGCCAAAGCTTTCAGGGGATCATTTGCAAGCTTCTGGCACCATTTTTGAGTGAACTGCCAAAAGTCAGATTTTTGCTGAAATTGTGACCCCGGGGCTTAGGGATTTTTTCAAAAAAATATTTTCTGCCGATTAAGTTTTTGAGGGCTGATTTCGTGTCCTGTGATAAAAAGCCTTCTGTTTCCATCGCCAAAGCTTTCAGGGGATCATTTGCAAGCTTCTGGCACCATTTTTGAGTGAATTGCCAAAAGTCAGATTTTTGCTGAAATTGTGACCCCGGGGCTTAGGGATTTTGTCAAAAAAATATTTTCTGCCGGTTAAGTTTTTGAGGGCTGATTTCTTGTCCTGTGATAAAAAGCCTTCTGTTTCCATCACCAAAGCTTTCAGGGGAGCATTTGCAACCGCTTCGCACCATTTTTGAGTGAATTGCCAAAAGTCAGATTTTTGCTGAAATTGTGACCCCGGGGCTTAAGGATTTTTCAAAAAAATATTTTCTGCCAGTTAAGTTTTTGAGGGCTGATTTCTTGTCCTGTGATAAAAAACCTTCTGTTTCGAGTGCCAAACCTTTCAGGAGAGAATTTTCAAGCTTTTGGCACCATCTTTGAGTGAATTGCCAAAAGTCAGATTTTTGCTGAAATTGTGACCCCGGGGCTTTGGGATTTTTTCAAAAAAATATTTTCTGCAGGTTAAGTTTTTGAGGGCTGATTTCTTGTCCTGTGATAAAAAGCATTCTGTTTCGAGTGCCAAACCTTTCAGGAGAGCATTTGTAAGCTTTTGGCACCATTTTTGAGTGAATTGCCAAAAGTCAGATTTTTGCTGAAATTGTGACCCCGGGGCTTAGGGATTTTTTCAAAAAAATATTTTCTGCCGGTTAAGTTTTTGAGGGCTGATTTCTTGTCCTGTTATAAAAGGCCTTCTGTTTCCATCGCCAAAGCTTTCAGGGGATCATTTGCAAGCTTCTGGCACCATTTTTGAGTGAATTGCCAAAAGTCAGATTTTTGCTGAAATTGTGACCCCGGGGCTTAGGGATTTTTTCAAAAAAATATTTTCTGCCATTAAGTTTTTGAGGGCTGATTTCTTGTCCTGTGATAAAAAGCCTTCTGTTTCCATCACCAAAGCTTTCAGGGGAGCATTTGCAACCGCTTCGCACCATTTTTGAGTGAATTGCCAAAAGTCAGATTTTTGCTGAAATTGTGACCCCGGGGCTTTGGGATTTTTTCAAAAAAATATTTTCTGCCGATTAAATTTTTGAGGGCTGATTTCGTGTCCTGTGATAAAAAGCCTTCTGTTTCCATCGCCAAAGCTTTCAGGGGATCATTTGCAAGCTTCTGGCACCATTTTTGAGTGAATTGCCAAAAGTCAGATTTTTGCTGAAATTGTGACCCCGGGGCTTAGGGATTTTTTCAAAAAAATATTTTCTGCCGGTTAAGTTTTTGAGGGCTGATTTCTTGTCCTGTGATAAAAAGCCTTCTGTTTCCATCACCAAAGCTTTCAGGGGAGCATTTGCAACCGGTTGGCACCATTTTTGAGTGAATTGCCAAAAGTCAGATTTTTGCTGAAATTGTGACCCCGGGGCTTAGGGATTTTTCAAAAAAATATTTTCTGCCAGTTAAGTTTTTGAGGGCTGATTTCTTGTCCTGTGATAAAAAACCTTCTGTTTCGAGTGCCAAACCTTTCAGGAGAGAATTTTCAAGCTTTTGGCACCATCTTTGAGTGAATTGCCAAAGTCAGATTTTTGCTGAAATTGTGACCCCGGGGCTTAGGGATTTTTTCAAAAAAATATTTTCTGCCAGTTAAGTTTTTGAGGGCTGATTTCTTGTCCTGTGATAAAAAGCATTCTGTTTCGAGTGCCAAACCTTTCAGGAGAGCCTTTGTAAGCTTTTGGCACCATTTTTGAGTGAATTGCCAAAAGTCAGATTTTTGCTGAAATTGTGACCCCGGGGCTTAGGGATTTTTTCAAAAAAATATTTTCCGCTGGTTAAGTTTTTGAGGGCTGATTTCTTGTCCTGTGATAAAAAGCCTTCTGTTTCGAGTGCCAAACATTTCAGGAGAGCATTTTCAAGCTTTTGGCACCATTTTTGAGTGAATTGCCAAAAGTCAGATTTTTGCTGAAATTGTGACCCCGGGGCTTAGGGATTTTTTCAAAAAAATATTTTCTGCCGGTTAAGTTTTTGAGGGCTGATTTCTTGTCCTTTGATAAAAAGCCTTCTGTTTCCATCACCAAAGCTTTCAGGGGAGCATTTGAAACCGCTTCGCACCATTTTTGAGTGAATTGCCAAAAGTCAGATTTTTACTGAAATTGTGACCCCGGGGCTTTGGGATTTTTTCAAAAAACTATTTTCTGCCGATTAAGTTTTTGAGGGCTGATTTCTTGTCCTGTGATAAAAAGCCTTCTGTTTCCATCGCCAAAGCTTTCAGGGGATCATTTGCAAGCTTCTGGCACCATTTTTGAGTGAACTGCCAAAAGTCAGATTTTTGCTGAAATTGTGACCCCGGGGCTTAGGGATTTTTTCAAAAAAATATTTTCTGCTGGTTAAGTTTTTGAGGGCTGATTTCTTGTCCTGTTATAAAAGGCCTTCTGTTTCCATCGCCAAAGCTTTCAGGGGAGCATTTGCAACCGGTTGGCACCATTTTTGAGTGAATTGCCAAAAGTCAGATTTTTGCTGAAATTGTGACCCCGGGGCTTAGGGATTTTTCAAAAAAATATTTTCTGCCAGTTAAGTTTTTGAGGGCTGATTTCTTGTCCTGTGATAAAAAACCTTCTGTTTCGAGTGCCAAACCTTTCAGGAGAGAATTTTCAAGCTTTTGGCACCATCTTTGAGTGAATTGCCAAAAGTCAGATTTTTGCTGAAATTGTGACCCCGGGGCTTAGGGATTTTTTCAAAAAAATATTTTCTGCCGGTTAAGTTTTTGAGGGCTGATTTCTTGTCCTGTGATAAAAAGCCTTCTGTTTCCATCACCAAAGCTTTCAGGGGAGCATTTGAAACCGCTTCGAACCATTTTTGAGTGAACTGCCAAAAGTCAGATTTTTACTGAAATTGTGACCCCGGGGCTTTGGGATTTTTCAAAAAAATATTTTCTGCCAGTTAAGTTTTTGAGGGCTGATTTCTTGTCCTGTGATAAAAAGCCTTCTGTTTCCATCACCAAAGCTTTCAGGGGAGCATTTGAAACCGCTTCGCA
>NW_027669945.1:0-23900 GCF_964188305.1 Podarcis bocagei | reverse complement strand
AAGTCAGATTTTTGCTGAAATTGTGACCCCGGGGCTTAGGGATTTTTTCAAAAAAATCTTTTCCGCTGGTTAAGTTTTGGAGGGCTGATTTCTTGTCCTGTGATAGAAAGCCTTCTGTTTCGACTGCCAAAGCTTTCAGGGGAGCATTTGCAAGCTTCTGGCAACATTTTTGAGTGCATTGCCAAAAGTCAGATTTTTGCTGAAATTGTGACCCTGGGGCTTAGGGATTTTTTTAAAAAAATCTTTTCCGCCGGTTAAGTTTTGGAGGGCTGATTTCTTGTCCCGTAATAGAAAGCCTTCTGTTTCGACTGCCAAAGCTTTCAGGGGAGCATTTGCAACCGTCTGGCACCATTTTTGAGTGAATTGCCAAAAGTCAGATTTTTGATGAAATTGTGACCCCGGGCCTTAGGGATTTTTTCAAAAAAATCTTTTCCGCCGGTTAAGTTTTGGAGGGCTGATTTCTTGTCCTGTAATAGAAAGCCTTCTGTTTCGACTGCCAAAGCTTTCAGGGGAGCATTTGCAACCGTCTGGCACCATTTTTGAGTGAATTGCCAAAAGTCAGATTTTTGATGAAATTGTGACCCCGGGCCTTAGGGATTTTTTCAAAAAAATCTTTTCCGCCGGTTAAGTTTTGGAGGGCTGATTTCTTGTCCTGTAATAGAAAGCCTTCTGTTTCGACTGCCAAAGCTTTCAGGGGAGCATTTGCAACCGTCTGGCACCATTTTTGAGTGAATTGCCAAAAGTCAGATTTTTGCTGAAATTGTGACCCCGGGGCTTAGGGATTTTTTCCAAAAAATCTTTTCCGCCGGTTAAGTTTTCGAGGGCTGATTTCTTGTCCTGTGTTAGAAAGCCTTCTGTTTCGACTACCAAAGCTTTCAGGGGAGCATTTGCAAGCTTCTGGCACCATTTTTGAGTGAATTGCCAAAAGTCAGATTTTTGCTGAAATTGTGACCCCGGGGCTTAGGGATTTTTTCAAAAAAATCTTTTCCGCCGGTTAAGTTTTGGAGGGCTGATTTCTTGTCCTGTGATAGAAAGCCTTCTGTTTCGACTGCCAAAGCTTTCAGGGGAGCATTTGCAAGCTTCTGGCACCATTTTTGAGTGCATTGCCAAAAGTCAGATTTTTGCTGAAATTGTGACCCTGGGGCTTAGGGATTTTTTTAAAAAAATCTTTTCCGCCGGTTAAGTTTTGGAGGGCTGATTTCTTGTCCTGTAATAGAAAGCCTTCTGTTTCGACTGCCAAAGCTTTCAGGGGAGGATTTGCAACCGTCTGGCACCATTTTTGAGTGAATTGCCAAAAGTCAGATTTTTGATGAAATTGTGACCCCGGGCCTTAGGGATTTTTTCAAAAAAATCTTTTCCGCCGGTTAAGTTTTGGAGGGCTGATTTCTTGTCCTGTAATAGAAAGCCTTCTGTTTCGACTGCCAAAGCTTTCAGGGGAGCATTTGCAACCGTCTGGCACCATTTTTGAGTGTATTGCCAAAGTCAGATTTTTGCTGAAATTGTGACCCCGGGGCTTAGGGATTTTTTCCAAAAAATCTTTTCCGCCGGTTAAGTTTTCGAGGGCTGATTTCTTGTCCTGTGTTAGAAAGCCTTCTGTTTCGACTGCCAAAGCTTTCAGGGGAGCATTTGCAAGATTCTGGCACCATTTTTGAGTGAATTGCCAAAAGTCAGATTTTTGCTGAAATTGTGACCCCGGGGCTTAGGGATTTTTTCAAAAAAATCTTTTCCGCCGGTTAAGTTTTGGAGGGCTGATTTCTTGTCCTGTGATAGAAAGCCTTATGTTTCGACTGCCAAAGCTTTCAGGGGAGCATTTGCAAGCTGCTGGCACCATTTTTAAGTGCATTGCCAAAAGTCAGATTTTTGCTGAAATTGTGACCCCGGGGCTTAGGGATTTTTTAAAAAAAATCTTTTCCGCCGGTTAAGTTTTGGAGGGCTGATTTCTTGTCCTGTAATAGAAAGCCTTCTGTTTCGACTGCCAAAGCTTTCAGGGGAGCATTTGCAAGCTTCTGGCACCATTTTTGAGTGAATTGCCAAAAGTCAGATTTTTGATGAAATTGTGACCCCGGGCCTTAGGGATTTTTTCAAAAAAATCTTTTCCGCCGGTTAAGTTTTGGAGGGCTGATTTCTTGTCCTGTAATAGAAAGCCTTCTGTTTCGACTGCCAAAGCTTTCAGGGGAGCATTTGCAAGCTTCTGGCACCATTTTTGAGTGAATTGCCAAAAGTCAGATTTTTGATGAAATTGTGACCCCGGGGCTTAGGGATTTTTTCAAAAAAATCTTTTCCGCCGGTTAAGTTTTGGAGGGCTGATTTCTTGTCCTGTAATAGAAAGCCTTCTGTTTCGACTGCCAAAGCTTTCAGGGGAGCATTTGCAACCGTCTGGCACCATTTTTGAGTGAATTGCCAAAAGTCAGATTTTTGCTGAAATTGTGACCCCGGGGCTTAGGGATTTTTTCCAAAAAATCTTTTCCGCCGGTTAAGTTTTCGAGGGCTGATTTCTTGTCCTGTGTTAGAAAGCCTTCTGTTTCGACTGCCAAAGCTTTCAGGGGAGCATTTGCAAGCTTCTGGCACCATTTTTGAGTGAATTGCCAAAAGTCAGATTTTTGCTGAAATTGTGACCCCGGGGCTTAGGGATTTTTTCAAAAAAATCTTTTCCGCCGGTTAAGTTTTGGAGGGCTGATTTCTTGTCCTGTGATAGAAAGCCTTCTGTTTCGACTGCCAAAGCTTTCAGGGGAGCATTTGCAACCGTCTGGCACCATTTTTGAGTGAATTGCCAAAAGTCAGATTTTTGCTGAAATTGTGACCCCGGGGCTTAGGGATTTTTTCAAAAGAATCTTTTCTGCCGGTTAAGTTTTGGAGGGCTGATTTCTTGTCCTGTGTTAGAAAGCCTTCTGTTTCGACTGCCAAAGCTTTCAGGGGAGCATTTGCAAGCTTCTGGCACCATTTTTGAGTGAATTGCCAAAAGTCAGATTTTTGCTGAAATTGTGACCCCGGGGCTTAGGGATTTTTTCAAAAAAATCTTTTCCGCCGGTTAAGTTTTGGAGGGCTGATATCTTGTCCTGTGATAGAAAGCCTTAGGTTTCGACTGCCAAAGCTTTCAGGGGAGCATTTGCAAGCTTCTGGCACCATTTTTAAGTGCATTGCCAAAAGTCAGATTTTTGCTGAAATTGTGACCCCGGGGCTTAGGGATTTTTTCAAAAAAATCTTTTCCGCCGGTTAAGTTTTGGAGGGCTGATTTCTTGTCCTGTGATAGAAAGCCTTCTGTTTCGACTGCCAATGCTTTCAGGGGAGCATTTGCTAGCTTCTGGCACCATTTTTGATTGAATTGCCAAAAGTCAGATTTTTGATGAAATTGTGACCCCGGGGCTTTGGGATTTTTTCAAAAAAATCTTTTCCGCCGGTTAAGTTTTCGAGGGCTGATTTCTTGTCCTGTGTTAGAAAGCCTTCTGTTTCGACTGCCAAAGCTTTCAGGGGAGCATTTGCAAGCTTCTGGCACCCTTTTTGAGTGAATTGCCAAAAGTCAGATTTTTGCTGAAATTGTGAGCCTGGGGCTTAGGGATTTTTTCAAAAAAATCTTTTCCGCCGGTTAAGTTTTGGAGGGCTGATTTCTTGTCCTGTGATAGAAAGCCTTCTGTTTCGACTGCCAAAGCTTTCAGGGGAGCATATGCAAGCTTCTGGCACCATTTTTGAGTGAATTGCCAAAAGTCAGATTTTTGCTGAAATTGTTACCCCGGGGCTTAGGGATTTTTTCAAAAAAATATTTTCCGCCGGTTAAGTTTTGAAGGGCTGATTTCTTGTCCTGTGATAGAAAGCCTTCTGTTTCGACTGCCAAAGCTTTCAGGGGAGCATTTGCAAGCTTCTGGCACCATTTTTGAGTGAATTGCCAAAAGTCAGATTTTTGCTGAAATTGTGACCCCGGGGCTTAGGGATTTTTTCAAAAAAATCTTTTCCGCCGGTTAAGTTTTCGAGGGCTGATTTCTTGTCCTGTGTTAGAAAGCCTTCTGTTTCGACTGCCAAAGCTTTCAGGGGAGCATTTGCAAGCTTCTGGCACCATTTTTGAGTGAATTGCCAAAAGTCAGATTTTTGCTGAAATTGTGACCCCGGGGCTTAGGGATTTTTTCAAAAAAATCTTTTCCGCCGGTTAAGTTTTGGAGGGCTGATTTCTTGTCCTGTAATAGAAAGCCTTCTGTTTCGACTGCCAAAGCTTTCAGGGGAGCATTTGCAACCGTCTGGCACCATTTTTGAGTGAATTGCCAAAAGTCAGATTTTTGATGAAATTGTGACCCCGGGGCTTAGGGATTTTTTCAAAAAAATCTTTTCCGCCGGTTAAGTTTTGGAGGGCTGATTTCTTGTCCTGTGATAGAAAGCCTTATGTTTCGACTGCCAAAGCTTTAAGGCGAGCATTTGCAAGCTTCTGGCACCATTTTTAAGTGCATTGCCAAAAGTCAGATTTTTGCTGAAATTGTGACCCCGGGGCTTAGGGATTTTTTCAAAAAAATCTTTTCCGCCGGTTAAGTTTTGGAGGGCTGATTTCTTGTCCTGTGATAGAAAGCCTTCTGTTTCGACTGCCAAAGCTTTCAGGGGAGCATTTGCAAGCTTCTGGCACCATTTTTGAGTGAATTGCCAAAAGTCAGATTTTTGCTGAAATTGTGACCCCGGGGCTTAGGGATTTTTTCAAAAAAATCTTTTCCGCCGGTTAAGTTTTGGAGGGCTGATTTCTTGTCCTGTGATAGAAAGCCTTAGGTTTCGACTGCCAAAGCTTTAAGGCGAGCATTTGCAAGCTTCTGGCACCATTTTGGAGTGAATTGCCAAAAGTCAGATTTTTGCTGAAATTGTGACCCCGGGGCTTAGGGATTTTTTCAAAAAAATCTTTTCCGCCGGTTAAGTTTTGGAGGGCTGATTTCTTGTCCTGTAATAGAAAGCCTTCTGTTTCGACTGCCAAAGCTTTCAGGGGAGCATTTGCAACCGTCTGGCACCATTTTTGAGTGAATTGCCAAAAGTCAGATTTTTGCTGAAATTGTGACCCCGGGGCTTAGGGATTTTTTCAAAAAAATCTTTTCCGCCGGTTAAGTTTTGGAGGGCTGATTTCTTGTCCTGTGATAGAAAGCCTTCTGTTTCGACTGCCAAAGCTTTCAGGGGAGCATTTGCAACCGTCTGGCACCATTTTTGAGTGAATTGCCAAAAGTCAGATTTTTGCTGAAATTGTGACCCCGGGGCTTAGGGATTTTTTCAAAAGAATCTTTTCTGCCGGTTAAGTTTTCGAGGGCTGATTTCTTGTCCTGTGTTAGAAAGCCTTCTGTTTCGACTGCCAAAGCTTTCAGGGGAGCATTTGCAAGCTTCTGGCACCATTTTTGAGTGAATTGCCAAAAGTCAGATTTTTGCTGAAATTGTGACCCCGGGGCTTAGGGATTTTTTCAAAAAAATCTTTTCCGCCGGTTAAGTTTTGGAGGGCTGATATCTTGTCCTGTGATAGAAAGCCTTAGGTTTCGACTGCCAAAGCTTTCAGGGGAGCATTTGCAAGCTTCTGGCACCATTTTTAAGTGCATTGCCAAAAGTCAGATTTTTGCTGAAATTGTGACCCCGGGGCTTAGGGATTTTTTCAAAAAAATCTTTTCCGCCGGTTAAGTTTTGGAGGGCTGATTTCTTGTCCTGTGATAGAAAGCCTTCTGTTTCGACTGCCAATGCTTTCAGGGGAGCATTTGCTAGCTTCTGGCACCATTTTTGATTGAATTGCCAAAAGTCAGATTTTTGATGAAATTGTGACCCCGGGGCTTAGGGATTTTTTCAAAAAAATCTTTTCCGCCGGTTAAGTTTTCGAGGGCTGATTTCTTGTCCTGTGTTAGAAAGCCTTCTGTTTCGACTGCCAAAGCTTTCAGGGGAGCATTTGCAAGCTTCTGGCACCCTTTTTGAGTGAATTGCCAAAAGTCAGATTTTTGCTGAAATTGTGAGCCTGGGGCTTAGGGATTTTTTCAAAAAAATCTTTTCCGCCGGTTAAGTTTTGGAGGGCTGATTTCTTGTCCTGTGATAGAAAGCCTTCTGTTTCGACTGCCAAAGCTTTCAGGGGAGCATATGCAAGCTTCTGGCACCATTTTTGAGTGAATTGCCAAAAGTCAGATTTTTGCTGAAATTGTTACCCCGGGGCTTAGGGATTTTTTCAAAAAAATATTTTCCGCCGGTTAAGTTTTGAAGGGCTGATTTCTTGTCCTGTGATAGAAAGCCTTCTGTTTCGACTGCCAAAGCTTTCAGGGGAGCATTTGCAAGCTTCTGGCACCATTTTTGAGTGAATTGCCAAAAGTCAGATTTTTGCTGAAATTGTGACCCCGGGGCTTAGGGATTTTTTCAAAAAAATCTTTTCCGCCGGTTAAGTTTTCGAGGGCTGATTTCTTGTCCTGTGTTAGAAAGCCTTCTGTTTCGACTGCCAAAGCTTTCAGGGGAGCATTTGCAAGCTTCTGGCACCATTTTTGAGTGAATTGCCAAAAGTCAGATTTTTGCTGAAATTGTGACCCCGGGGCTTAGGGATTTTTTCAAAAAAATCTTTTCCGCCGGTTAAGTTTTGGAGGGCTGATTTCTTGTCCTGTAATAGAAAGCCTTCTGTTTCGACTGCCAAAGCTTTCAGGGGAGCATTTGCAACCGTCTGGCACCATTTTTGAGTGAATTGCCAAAAGTCAGATTTTTGATGAAATTGTGACCCCGGGGCTTAGGGATTTTTTCAAAAAAATCTTTTCCGCCGGTTAAGTTTTGGAGGGCTGATTTCTTGTCCTGTGATAGAAAGCCTTATGTTTCGACTGCCAAAGCTTTAAGGCGAGCATTTGCAAGCTTCTGGCACCATTTTTAAGTGCATTGCCAAAAGTCAGATTTTTGCTGAAATTGTGACCCCGGGGCTTAGGGATTTTTTCAAAAAAATCTTTTCCGCCGGTTAAGTTTTGGAGGGCTGATTTCTTGTCCTGTGATAGAAAGCCTTCTGTTTCGACTGCCAAAGCTTTCAGGGGAGCATTTGCAAGCTTCTGGCACCATTTTTGAGTGAATTGCCAAAAGTCAGATTTTTGCTGAAATTGTGACCCCGGGGCTTAGGGATTTTTTCAAAAAAATCTTTTCCGCCGGTTAAGTTTTGGAGGGCTGATTTCTTGTCCTGTGATAGAAAGCCTTAGGTTTCGACTGCCAAAGCTTTAAGGCGAGCATTTGCAAGCTTCTGGCACCATTTTGGAGTGAATTGCCAAAAGTCAGATTTTTGCTGAAATTGTGACCCCGGGGCTTAGGGATTTTTTCAAAAAAATCTTTTCCGCCGGTTAAGTTTTGGAGGGCTGATTTCTTGTCCAGTGATAGAGAGCCTTCTGTTTCGACTGCCAATGCTTTCAGGGGAGCATTTGCAACCGTCTGGCACCATTTTTGAGTGAATTGCCAAAAGTCAGATTTTTGATGAAATTGTGACCCCGGGGCTTAGGGATTTTTTCAAAAAAATCTTTTCCGCCGGTTAAGTTTTGGAGGGCTGATTTCTTGTCCTGTGATAGAAAGCCTTCTGTTTCGACTGCCAAAGCTTTCAGGGGAGCATTTGCAAGCTTCTTGCACCATTTTTGAGTGAATTGCCAAAAGTCAGATTTTTGCTGAAATTGTGACCCCGGAGCTTAGGGATTTTTTCAAAAAAATCTTTTCCGCCGGTTAAGTTTTGGAGGGCTGATTTCTTGTCCTGTGATAGAAAGAATTCTGTTTTGACTGCCAAAGCTTTCAGGGGAGCATTTGCAAGCTTCTGGCACCATTTTTGAGTGAATTGCCAAAAGTCAGATTTTTGCTGAAATTGTGACCCCGGGGCTTAGGGATTTTTTCAAAAAAATCTTTTCCGCCGGTTAAGTTTTGGAGGGCTGATTTCTTGTCCTGTGATAGAAAGCCTTCTGTTTCGACTGCCAAAGCTTTCAGGGGAGCATTTGCAAGCTTCTGGCACCATTTTTGAGTGAATTGCCAAAAGTCAGATTTTTGCTGAAATTGTGACCCCGGGGCTTAGGGATTTTTTCAAAAAAATCTTTTCTGCCGGTTAAGTTTTCAAGGGCTGATTTCTTGTCCTGTGATAGAAAGCCTTCTGTTTCGACTGCCAAAGCTTTCAGGGGAGCATTTGCAAGCTTCTGGCACCATTTTTGAGTGAATTGCCAAAAGTCAGATTTTTGCTGAAATTGTGACCCCGGGGCTTAGGGATTTTTTCAAAAAAATCTTTTCCGCCGGTTAAGTTTTGGAGGGCTGATTTCTTGTCCTGTGATGGAAAGAATTCTGTTTCGACTGCCAAAGCTTTCAGGGGAGCATTTGCAAGCTTCTGGCACCATTTTTGAGTGAATTGCCAAAAGTCAGATTTTTGCTGAAATTGTGACCCTGGGGCTTAGGGATTTTTTCAAAAAAATCTTTTCCGCCGGTTAAGTTTTGGAGGGCTGATTTCTTGTCCTGTGATAGAAAGAATTGTGTTTCGACTGCCAAAGCTTTCAGGGGAGCATTTGCAAGCTTCTGGCACCATTTTTCAGTGAATTGCCAAAAGTCAGATTTTTGCTGAAATTGTGACCCCGGGGCTTAGGGATTTTTTTCCAAAAAATCTTTTCCGCCGGTTAAGTTTTGGAGGGCTGATTTCTTGTCCTGTAATAGAAAGCCTTCTGTTTCGACTGCCAAAGCTTTCAGGGGAGCATTTGCAACCGTCTGGCACCATTTTTGAGTGAATTGCCAAAAGTCAGATTTTTGCTGAAATTGTGACCCCGGGGCTTAGGGATTTTTTCAAAAGAATCTTTTCCGCTGGTTAAGTTTTCGAGGGCTGATTTCTTGTCCTGTGTTAGAAAGCCTTCTATTTCGACTGCCAAAGCTTTCAATGGAGCATTTGCAAGCTTCTGGCACCATTTTTGTGTGAATTGCCAAAAGTCAGATTTTTGCTGAAATTGTGACCCCGGGCCTTGGGGATTTTTTCAAAAAAATCTTTTCCGCCGGTTAAGTTTTGGAGGGCTGATTTCTTGTCCTGTGATAGAAAGCCTTATGTTTCGACTCCCAAAGCTTTAAGGCGAGCATTTGTAAGCTTCTGGCACCATTTTTGAGTGCATTGCCAAAAGTCAGATTTTTGCTGAAATTGTGACCCCGGGGCTTAGGAATTTTTTCAAAAAAATCTTTTCCGCCGGTTAAGTTTTGGAGGGCTGATTTCTTGTCCTGTGATAGAAAGCCTTCTGTTTCGACTGCCAAAGCTTTCAGGGGAGCATTTGCAAGCTTCTGGCACCATTTTTGAGTGAATTGCCAAAAGTCAGATTTTTGATGAAATTGTGACCCCGGGGCTTAGGGATTTTTTCAAAAAAATCTTTTCCGCCGGTTAAGTTTTGGAGGGCTGATTTCTTGTCCTGTGATAGAAAGCCTTCTGTTTCGACTGCCAATGCTTTCAGGGGAGCATTTGCAAGCTTCTGGCACCATTTTTGAGTGAATTGCCAAAAGTCAGATTTTTGCTGAAATTGTGACCCCGGGGCTTAGGGATTTTTTCAAAAGAATATTTTCTGCCGGTTAAGTTTTCGAGGGCTGATTTCTTGTCCTGTGTTAGAAAGCCTTCTGTTTCGACTGCCAAAGCTTTCAGGGGAGCATTTGCAAGCTTCTGGCACCATTTTTGAGTGAATTGCCAAAAGTCAGATTTTTGCTGAAATTGTGACCCCGGGGCTTAGGGATTTTTTCAAAAAAATCTTTTGCACCGGTTAAGTTTTAGAGGGCTGATTTCTTGTCCTGTAATAGAAAGCCTTCTGTTTCGACTGCCAAAGATTTCAGGGGAGCATATGCAAGCTTCTGGCACCATTTTTGAGTGAATTGCCAAAAGTCAGATTTTTGCTGAAATTGTGACCCCGGGGCTTAGGGATTTTTTCAAAAAAATCTTTTCCGCCGGTTAAGTTTTGGAGGGCTGATTTCTTGTCCTGTGATAGAAAGCCTTATGTTTCGACTGCCAAAGCTTTAAGGGGAGCATTTGCAAGCTTCTGGCACCATTTTTGAGTGAATTGCCAAAAGTCAGATTTTTGATGAAATTGTGACCCCGGGGCTCAGGGATTTTTTCAAAAAAATCTTTTCCGCCGGTTGAGTTTTCGAGGGCTGATTTCTTGTCCTGTGATAAAAAGCCTTCTGTTTCGACTGCTAAAGCTTTCAGGAGAGCATTTGCAAGCTTCTGGCACCACTTCTGAGTGAATTGCCAAAAGTCAGATTTTTGCTGAAATTGTGACCCCGGGGCTTAGGGATTTTTTCAAAAAAATCTTTTCCGCCGGTTAAGTTTTGGAGGGCTGATTTCTTGTCCTGTGATAGAAAGCCTTCTGTTTCGACTTCCAAAGCTTTCAGGGGAGCATTTGCAAGCTTCTGGCACCATTATTGAGTTAATTGCCGAAAGTCAGATTTTTGATGAAATTGTGACCCCGGGGGCTTAGGGATTTTTTCAAAAAAATCTTTTCCGCCGGTTAAGTTTTCGAGGGCTGATTTCTTGTCCTGTGTTAGAAAGCCTTCTGTTTCGACTGCCAAAGCTTTCAGGGGAGCATTTGCAAGCTTCTGGCACCATTTTTGAGTGCATTGCCAAAAGTCAGATTTTTGCTGAAATTGTGACCCCGGGGCTTAGGGATTTTTTCAAAAAAATCTTTTCCGCTGGTAAAGTTTTCGAGGGCTGATTTTTTGTCCTGTGATAAAAAGCCTTCTCTTTCGACAGCCAAAGCTTTCAGGAGAGCATTTGCAACCGTTTGGCACCATTTTTGTGTGAATTGCCAAAAGTCAGATTTTTGATGAAATTGTGACCCCGGGGCTTAGGGATTTTTTCAAAAAAATCTTTTCCGCCGGTTAAGTTTTCGAGGGCTGATTTCTTGTCCTGTGTTAGAAAGCCTTCTGTTTCGACTGCCAAAGCTTTCAGGGGAGCATTTGCAAGCTTCTGGCACCCTTTTTGAGTGAATTGCCAAAAGTCAGATTTTTGCTGAAATTGTGACCCGGGGCTTAGGGATTTTTCAAAAAAATCTTTTCCGCCGGTTAAGTTTTGGAGGGCTGATTTCTTGTCCTGTGATAGAAAGCCTTCTGTTTCGACTGCCAAAGCTTTCAGGGGAGCATTTGCAAGCTTCTGGCACCATTTTTGAGTGAATTGCCAAAAGTCAGATTTTTGCTGAAATTGTGACCACGGGGCTTAGGGATATTTTCAAAAAAATCTTTTCCGCCGGTTAAGTTTTGGAGGGCTGATTTCTTGTCCTGTGATAGAAAGCCTTATGTTTCGACTGCCAAAGCTTTAAGGTGAGCATTTGCAGGCTTCTGGCACCATTTTTAAGTGCATTGCCAAAAGTCAGATTTTTGCTGAAATTGTGACCCCGGGGCTTAGGGATTTTTTCAAAAAAATCTTTTCCGCCGGTTAAGTTTTGGAGGGCTGATTTCTTGTCCTGTGATAGAAAGCCTTCTGTTTCGACTGCCAAAGCTTTCAGGGAGCATTTGCAAGCTTCTGGCACCATTTTTGAGTGAATTGCCAAAAGTCAGATTTTTGCTGAAATTGTGACCCCGGGGCTTAGGGATTTTTTCAAAAAAATCTTTTCCGCCGGTTAAGTTTTGGAGGGCTGATTTCTTGTCCTGTAATAGAAAGCCTTCTGTTTCGACTGCCAAAGCTTTCAGGGGAGCATTTGCAAGCTTCTGGCACCATTTTTGAGTGCATTGCCAAAAGTCAGATTTTTGCTGAAATTGTGACCCCGGGGCTTAGGGATTTTTTCAAAAAAATCCTTTCCGCCGGTTAAGTTTTCGAGGGCTGATTTCTTGTCCTGTGATAAAAAGCTTTCTCTTTCGACTGCCAAAGCTTTCAGGAGAGCATTTGCAAGCTTCTGGCACCATTTCTGAGTGAATTGCCAAAAGTCAGATTTTTGCTGAAATTGTGACCCCGGGCCTTAGGGATTTTTTCAAAAAAATCTTTTCCGCCGGTTAAGTTTTGGAGGGCCGATATCTTTTCCTGTGATAGAAAGCCTTCTCTTTCGACTGCCAAAGCTTTCAGGGGAGCATTTGCAAGCTTCTGGCACCATTTTTGAGTGAATTGCCAAAAGTCAGATTTTTGCTGAAAATGTGACCCCGGGCCTAGGGATTTTTTCAAAAAAATCTTTTCCGCCGGTTAAGTTTTGGAGGTCTGATTTCTTGTCCTGTGATAGAAAGCCTTCTGTTTCGACTGCCAAAGCTTTCAGGGGAGCATTTGCAAGCTTCTGGCACCATTTTTGAGTGAATTGCCAAAAGTCAGAATTTTGCTGAAATTATGACCCCGGGGCTTAGGGATTTTTTCAAAAAAATCTTTTCTGCCGGTTAAGTTTTGGAGGGCTGATTTCTTGTTCTGTGATAGAAAGCCTTCTGTTTCGACTGCCAAAGCTTTAAGGGGAGCATTTGCAACCTTCTGGCACCATTTTTGAGTGCATTGCCAAAAGTCAGATTTTTGCTGAAATTGTGACCCCGGGGCTTAGGGATTTTTTCAAAAAAATCCTTTCCGCCGGTAAAGTTTTCGAGGGCTGATTTTTTGTCCAGTGATAAAAAGCCTTCTCTTTCGACAGCCAAAGCTTTCAGGAGAGCATTTGCAACCGTTTGCCACCATTTTTGTGTAAATTGCCAAAAGTCAGATTTTTGATGAAATTGTGACCCCGGGGCTTAGGGATTTTTTCAAAAAAATCCTTTCCTCTGGTTAAGTTTTGGAGGGCTGATTTCTTGTCCTGTGATAGAAAGCCTTATGTTTCGACTGCCAAAGCTTTAAGGTGAGCATTTGCAGGCTTCTGGCACCATTTTTAAGTGCATTGCCAAAAGTCAGATTTTTGCTGAAATTGTGACCCCGGGGCTTAGGGATTTTTTCAAAAAAATCTTTTCCGCCGGTTAAGTTTTGGAGGGCTGATTTCTTGTCCTGTGATAGAAAGCCTTCTGTTTCGACTGCCAAAGCTTTCAGGGGAGCATTTGCAAGCTTCTGGCACCATTTTTGAGTGAATTGCCAAAAGTCAGATTTTTGCTGAAATTGTGACCCCGGGGCTTAGGGATTTTTTCAAAAAAATCTTTTCCGCCGGTTAAGTTTTGGAGGGCTGATTTCTTGTCCTGTAATAGAAAGCCTTCTGTTTCGACTGCCAAAGCTTTCAGGGGAGCATTTGCAAGCTTCTGGCACCATTTTTGAGTGCATTGCCAAAAGTCAGATTTTTGCTGAAATTGTGACCCCGGGGCTTAGGGATTTTTTCAAAAAAATCCTTTCCGCCGGTTAAGTTTTCGAGGGCTGATTTCTTGTCCTGTGATAAAAAGCTTTCTCTTTCGACTGCCAAAGCTTTCAGGAGAGCATTTGCAAGCTTCTGGCACCATTTCTGAGTGAATTGCCAAAAGTCAGATTTTTGCTGAAATTGTGACCCCGGGCCTTAGGGATTTTTTCAAAAAAATCTTTTCCGCCGGTTAAGTTTTGGAGGGCTGATTTCTTGTCCTGTGATAGAAAGCCTTCTCTTTCGACAGCCAAAGCTTTCAGGAGAGCATTTGCAACCGTTTGGCACCATTTTTGTGTGAATTGCCAAAAGTCAGATTTTTGGTGAAATTGTGACCCCGGGGCTTAGGGATTTTTTCAAAAAAATCTTTTCCGCCGGTTAAGTTTTGGAGGGCTGATTTCTTGTCCTGAGATAAAAATCCTTCTCTTTCGACTGCCAAAGCTTTCAAGAGAGAATTTGCAACCGTTTGGCACCATTTTTGAGTGAATTGCCAAAAGTCAGATTTTTGCTGAAATTGTGACCCCGGGGCTTAGGGATTTTTTCAAAAAAACCTTTTCCGCCGGTTAAGTTTTGGAGGGCCGATATCTTTTCCTGTGATAGAAAGCCTTCTCTTTCGACTGCCAAAGCTTTCAGGGGAGCATTTGCAAGCTTCTGGCACCATTTTTGAGTGAATTGCCAAAAGTCAGATTTTTGCTGAAATTGTGACCCCGGGGCTTAGGGATTTTTTCAAAAAAATCTTTTCCGCCGGTTAAGTTTTGGAGGTCTGATTTCTTGTCCTGTGATAGAAAGCCTTCTGTTTCGACTGCCAAAGCTTTCAGGGGAGCATTTGCAAGCTTCTGACACCATTTTTGAGTGAATTGCCAAAAGTCAGATTTTTGCTGAAATTGTGACCCCGGGGCTTAGGGATTTTTTCAAAAAAATCTTTTCTGCCGGTTAAGTTTTGGAGGGCTGATTTCTTGTTCTGTGATAGAAAGCCTTATGTTTCGACTGCCAAAGCTTTAAGGGGAGCATTTGCAAGCTTCTGGCACCATTTTTGAGTGCATTGCCAAAAGTCAGATTTTTGCTGAAATTGTGACCCCGGGGCTTAGGGATTTTTTCAAAAAAATCTTTTCCGCCGGTTAAGTTTTGGAGGTCTGATTTCTTGTCCTGTGATAGAAAGCCTTCTGTTTCGACTGCCAAAGCTTTCAGGGGAGCATTTGCAAGCTTCTGGCACCATTTTTGAGTGAATTGCCAAAAGTCAGAATTTTGCTGAAATTATGACCCCGGGGCTTAGGGATTTTTTCAAAAAAATCTTTTCTGCCGGTTAAGTTTTGGAGGGCTGATTTCTTGTTCTGTGATAGAAAGCCTTATGTTTCGACTGCCAAAGCTTTAAGGGGAGCATTTGCAACCTTCTGGCACCATTTTTGAGTGCATTGCCAAAAGTCAGATTTTTGCTGAAATTGTGACCCCGGGGCTTAGGGATTTTTTCAAAAAAATCCTTTCCGCCGGTAAAGTTTTCGAGGGCTGATTTTTTGTCCAGTGATAAAAAGCCTTCTCTTTCGACAGCCAAAGCTTTCAGGAGAGCATTTGCAACCGTTTGCCACCATTTTTGTGTAAATTGCCAAAAGTCAGATTTTTGATGAAATTGTGACCCCGGGGCTTAGGGATTTTTTCAAAAAAATCCTTTCCTCTGGTTAAGTTTTGGAGGGCTGATTTCTTGTCCTGTGATAGAAAGCCTTATGTTTCGACTGCCAAAGCTTTAAGGTGAGCATTTGCAGGCTTCTGGCACCATTTTTAAGTGCATTGCCAAAAGTCAGATTTTTGCTGAAATTGTGACCCCGGGGCTTAGGGATTTTTTCAAAAAAATCTTTTCCGCCGGTTAAGTTTTGGAGGGCTGATTTCTTGTCCTGTGATAGAAAGCCTTCTGTTTCGACTGCCAAAGCTTTCAGGGGAGCATTTGCAAGCTTCTGGCACCATTTTTGAGTGAATTGCCAAAAGTCAGATTTTTGCTGAAATTGTGACCCCGGGGCTTAGGGATTTTTTCAAAAAAATCTTTTCCGCCGGTTAAGTTTTGGAGGGCTGATTTCTTGTCCTGTAATAGAAAGCCTTCTGTTTCGACTGCCAAAGCTTTCAGGGGAGCATTTGCAAGCTTCTGGCACCATTTTTGAGTGCATTGCCAAAAGTCAGATTTTTGCTGAAATTGTGACCCCGGGGCTTAGGGATTTTTTCAAAAAAATCCTTTCCGCCGGTTAAGTTTTCGAGGGCTGATTTCTTGTCCTGTGATAAAAAGCTTTCTCTTTCGACTGCCAAAGCTTTCAGGAGAGCATTTGCAAGCTTCTGGCACCATTTCTGAGTGCATTGCCAAAAGTCAGATTTTTGCTGAAATTGTGACCCCGGGCCTTAGGGATTTTTTCAAAAAAATCTTTTCCGCCGGTTAAGTTTTGGAGGGCTGATTTCTTGTCCTGTGATAGAAAGCCTTCTCTTTCGACAGCCAAAGCTTTCAGGAGAGCATTTGCAACCGTTTGGCACCATTTTTGTGTGAATTGCCAAAAGTCAGATTTTTGATGAAATTGTGACCCCGGGGCTTAGGGATTTTTTCAAAAAAATCTTTTCCGCCGGTTAAGTTTTGGAGGGCTGATTTCTTGTCCTGTGATAAAAATCCTTCTCTTTCGACTGCCAAAGCTTTCAAGAGAGAATTTGCAACCGTTTGGCACCATTTTTGAGTGAATTGCCAAAAGTCAGATTTTTGCTGAAATTGTGACCCCGGGGCTTAGGGATTTTTTCAAAAAAACCTTTTCCGCCGGTTAAGTTTTGGAGGGCCGATATCTTTTCCTGTGATAGAAAGCCTTCTCTTTCGACTGCCAAAGCTTTCAGGGGAGCATTTGCAAGCTTCTGGCACCATTTTTGAGTGAATTGCCAAAAGTCAGATTTTTGCTGAAATTGTGACCCCGGGGCTTAGGGATTTTTTCAAAAAAATCTTTTCCGCCGGTTAAGTTTTGGAGGTCTGATTTCTTGTCCTGTGATAGAAAGCCTTCTGTTTCGACTGCCAAAGCTTTCAGGGGAGCATTTGCAAGCTTCTGACACCATTTTTGAGTGAATTGCCAAAAGTCAGATTTTTGCTGAAATTGTGACCCCGGGGCTTAGGGATTTTTTCAAAAAAATCTTTTCTGCCGGTTAAGTTTTGGAGGGCTGATTTCTTGTTCTGTGATAGAAAGCCTTATGTTTCGACTGCCAAAGCTTTAAGGGGAGCATTTGCAAGCTTCTGGCACCATTTTTGAGTGCATTGCCAAAAGTCAGATTTTTGCTGAAATTGTGACCCCGGGGCTTAGGGATTTTTTCAAAAAAATCCTTTCCTCTGGTTAAGTTTTGGAGGGCTGATTTCTTGTCCTGTGATAAAAATCCTTCTCTTTCGACTGCCAAAGCTTTCAAGAGAGAATTTGCAACCGTTTGGCACCATTTTTGAGTGAATTGCCAAAAGTCAGATTTTTGCTGAAATTGTGACCCCGGGGCTTAGGGATTTTTTCAAAAAAATCTTTTCCGCCGGTTAAGTTTTGGAGGGCCGATATCTTTTCCTGTGATAGAAAGCCTTCTGTTTCGACTGCCAAAGCTTTCAGGGGAGCATTTGCAAGCTTCTGGCACCATTTTTGAGTGAATTGCCAAAAGTCAGATTTTTGCTGAAATTGTGACCCCGGGGCTTAGGGATTTTTTCAAAAAAATCTTTTCCGCCGGTTAAGTTTTGGAGGTCTGATTTCTTGTCCTGTGATAGAAAGCCTTCTGTTTCGACTGCCAAAGCTTTCAGGGGAGCATTTGCAAGCTTCTGGCACCATTTCTGAGTGAATTGCCAAAAGTCAGAATTTTGCTGAAATTATGACCCCGGGGCTTAGGGATTTTTTCAAAAAAATCTTTTCTGCCGGTTAAGTTTTGGAGGGCTGATTTCTTGTTCTGTGATAGAAAGCCTTATGTTTCGACTGCCAAAGCTTTAAGGGGAGCATTTGCAAGCTTCTGGCACCATTTTTGAGTGCATTGCCAAAAGTCAGATTTTTGCTGAAATTGTGACCCCGGGGCTTAGGGATTTTTTCAAAAAAATCCTTTCCACCGGTAAAGTTTTCGAGGGCTGATTTTTTGTCCAGTGATAAAAAGCCTTCTCTTTCGACAGCCAAAGCTTTCAGGAGAGCATTTGCAACCGTTTGCCACCATTTTTGTGTAAATTGCCAAAAGTCAGATTTTTGATGAAATTGTGACCCCGGGGCTTAGGGATTTTTTCAAAAAAATCCTTTCCTCTGGTTAAGTTTTGGAGGGCTGATTTCTTGTCCTGTAATAAAAAGCCTTCTCTTTCGACAGCCAAAGCTTTCAGGAGAGCATTTGCAAGCTTCTGGCACCATTTTTGACTGAATTGCCAAAAGTCAGATTTTTGCTGAAATTGTGACCCCGGGGCTTAGGGATTTTTTCAAAAAAATCTTTTCCGCCGCTTACGTTTTGGAGGGCCGAATACTTGTCCTGTGATAGAAAGCCTTCTGTTTCGACTGCCAAAGCTTTCAGGGGAGCATTTGCAAGCATCTGGCAGCATTTTTGAGTGAATTGCCAAAAGTCAGATTTTTGATGAAATTGAGACCCCCGGGCCTTAGGGATTTTTTCAAAAAAATCTTTTCCGCCGGTTAAGTTTTGGAGGGCTGATTCCTTGTCCTTTGATAGAAAGCCTTCTGTTTCGACTGCCAAAGCTTTCAGGGGAGTATTTGCACGCTTCTGGCACCATTTTTGAGTGAATTGCCAAAAGTCAGATTTTTGCTGAATTTGTGACCCCGGGGCTTAGGGATTTTTTCAAAAAAATCTTTTCCGCCGGTTAAGTTTTGGAGGGCTGATTTCTTGTCCTGTGATAAAAAGCCTTCTGTTTCGACTGCCAAAGCTTTCAGGGGAGCATTTGCAAGCTTCTGGCACCATTTTTGAGTGAATTGCCAAAAGTCAGATTTTTGCTGAAATTGTGACCCCGGGGCTTAGGGATTTTTTCAAAAAAATCTTTTCCGCCGGTTAAGTTTTGGAGGTCAGATTTCTTGTCCTGTGATAGAAAGCCTTCTGTTTCGACTGCCAAAGCTTTCAGGGGAGCATTTGCAAGCTTCTGCCACCATTTTTGAGTGAATTGCCAAAAGTCAGATTTTTGCTGAAATTGTGACCCCGGGGCTTAGGGATTTTTTTCAAAAAAATCTTTTCCGCCGGTTAAGTTTTGGAGGGCCGATTTCTTGTCCTGTGATAGAAAGCCTTCTGTTTCGACTGCCAAAGCTTTCAGGGGAGCATTTGCAAGCTTCAGACACCATTTTTGAGTGAATTGCCAAAAGTCAGATTTTTGCTGAAATTTTGACCCCGGGGCTTAGGGATTTTTTCAAAAAAATCTTTTCCGCTGGTTAAGTTTTGGAGGTCAGATTTCTTGTCCTGTGATAGAAAGCCTTCTGTTTCGACTGCCAAAGCTTTCAGGGGAGCTTCTGGCACCATTTTTGAGTGAATTGCCAAAAGTCAGATTTTTGCTGAATTTGTGACCCCGGGGCTTAGGGATTTTTTCAAAAAAATCTTTTCCGCCGGTTAAGTTTTGGAGGGCTGATTTCTTGTCCTGTGATAAAAAGCCTTCTGTTTCGACTGCCAAAGCTTTCAGGGGAGCATTTGCAAGCTTCTGGCACCATTTTTGAGTGAATTGCCAAAAGTCAGATTTTTGCTGAAATTGTGACCCCGGGGCTTAGGGATTTTTTCAAAAAAATCTTTTCCGCCGGTTAAGTTTTGGAGGTCAGATTTCTTGTCCTGTGATAGAAAGCCTTCTGTTTCGACTGCCAAAGCTTTCAGGGGAGCATTTGCAAGCTTCTGGCACCATTTTTGAGTGAATTGCCAAAAGTCAGATTTTTGCTGAAATTGTGACCCCGGGGCTTAGGGATTTTTTCAAAAAAATCTTTTCCGCCGGTTAAGTTTTGGAGGGCCGATTTCTTGTCCTGTGATAGAAAGCCTTCTGTTTCGACTGCCAAAGCTTTCAGGGGAGCATTTGCAAGCTTCTGGCACCATTTTTGAGTGAATTGCCAAAAGTCAGATTTTTGCTGAAATTCTGACCCCGGGCCTTAGGGATTTTTTCAAAAAAATCTTTTCCGCTGGTTAAGTTTTGGAGGTCAGATTTCTTGTCCTGTGATAGAAAGCCTTCTGTTTCGACTGCCAAAGCTTTCAGGGGAGCATTTGCAAGCTTCTGGCACCATTATTGAGTGAATTGCCGAAAGTCAGATTTTTGCTGAAATTGTGACCCCGGGGCTTAGGGATTTCTTCAAAAAAATCTTTTCCGCCGGTTAAGTTTTCGAGGGCTGATTTCTTGTCCTGTAATAAAAAGCCTTCTCTTTCGACAGCCAAAGATTTCAGGAGAGCATTTGCAAGCTTCTGGCACCATTTTTGACTGAATTGCCAAAAGTCAGATTTTTGCTGAAATTGTGACCCCGGGGCTTAGGGATTTTTTCAAAAAAATCTTTTCTGCCGGTTAAGTTTTGGAGGGCTGATTTCTTGTCCTGTGATAGAAAGCCTTATGTTTCGACTGCCAAAGCTTTCAGGGGAGCATTTGCAAGCTTCTGGCAACATTTTTGAGTGCATTGCCAAAAGTCAGATTTTTGCTGAAATTGTGACCCCGGGGCTTAGGGATTTTTTCAAAAAAATCCTTTCCGCCGGTAAAGTTTTCGAGGGCTGATTTTTTGTCCTGTGATAAAAAGCCTTCTCTTTCGACAGCCAAAGCTTTCAGGAGAGCATTTGCAACCGTTTGGCACCATTTTTGTGTGAATTGCCAAAAGTCAGATTTTTGATGAAATTGTGACCCCGGGGCTTAGGGATTTTTTCAAAAAAATCTTTTCCGCCGGTTAAGTTTTGGAGGGCTGATTTCTTGTCCTGTGATAAAAATCCTTCTCTTTCGACTGCCAAAGCTTTCAAGAGAGAATTTGCAACCGTTTGGCACCATTTTTGAGTGAATTGCCAAAAGTCAGATTTTTGCTGAAATTGTGACCCCGGGGCTTAGGGATTTTTTCAAAAAAATCTTTTCCGCCGGTTGAGTTTTCGAGGGCTGATTTCTTGTCCTGTGATAAAAAGCCTTCTGTTTCGACAGCCAAAGCTTTCAGGAGAGCACTTGCAAGCTTCTGGCACCACTTTTGAGTGAATTGCCAAAAGTCAGATTTTTGCTGAAATTCTGACCCCGGGCCTTAGGGATTTTTTCAAAAAAATCTTCTCGGTCGGTTAAGTTTTGGAGGGCTGATTTCTTGTCCTTTGATTGAAAGCCTTCTGTTTCGACTGCCAAAGCTTTCAGGGGAGCATTTGCAAGCTTCTGGCACCATTTTTGAGTGAATTGCCAAAAGTCAGATTTCTGCTGAAATTGTGACCCCGGGGCTTAGGGATTTTTTCAAAAAAATCTTTTCCGCCGGTTAATTTTTGGAGGTCTGATTTCTTGTCCTGTGATAGAAAGCCTTCTGTTTCGACTGCCAAAGCTTTCATGGGAGCATTTGCAAGCTTCTGGCACCATTTTTGAGTGAATTGCCAAAAGTCAGATTTTTGCTGACATTGTGACCCCGGGGCTTAGGGATTTTTTCAAAAAAATCTTTTCCGCCGGTTAGGTTTTCGAGGGCTGATTTCTTGTCCTGTAATAAAAAGCCTTCTGTTTCAACTGCCAAAGCTTTCAGGGGAGCATTTGCAAGCTTCTGGCACCATTTTTGAGTGAATTGCCAAAAGTCAGATTTTTGATGATATTGTGACCCCCGGGGCTTAGGGATTTTTTCAAAAAAATCTTTTCTGCCGGTTAAGTTTTGGAGGGCTGATTTCTTGTCCTGTGATAGAAAGCCTTATGTTTCGACTGACAAAGCATTAAGGGGAGCATTGGCAAGCTTCTGGCACCATTTTTGAGTGCATTGCCAAAAGTCAGATTTTTGCTGAAATTGTGACCCCGGGGCTTAGGGATTTTTTCAAAAAAATCCTTTCCGCCGGTAAGTTTACGAGGGCTGATTTTTTGTCCTGGGATAAAAAGCCTTCTCTTTCGACAGCCAAAGCTTTCAGGAGAGCATTTGCAAGCTTCTGGCACCATTTTTGACTGAATTGCCAAAAGTCAGATTTTTGATGAAATTGTGACCCCGGGGCTTAGGGATTTTTTCAAAAAAATCTTTTCCGCCGGTTAAGTTTTGGAGGGCTGATTTCTTGTCCTGTAATAAAAAGCCTTCTCTTTCGACTGCCAAAGTTTCAGGAGAGCATTTGCAAGCTTCTGGCACCATTTTTGACTGAATTGCCAAAAGTCAGATTTTTGCTGAAATTGTGACCCCGGGGCTTAGGGATTTTTTCAAAAAAATCTTTTCCGCCGGTTAAGTGTTGGAGGGCTGATTTCTGGTCCTGTGATAGAAAGCCTTCTGTTTCGACTGCCAAAGCTTTCAGGGGAGCATTTGAAAGCTTCTGGCACCATTTTTGAGTGAATTGCCAAAAGTCAGATTTTTGCTGAAATTGTGACCCCGGGGCTTAGGGATTTTTTCAAAAAAATCTTTTCCGCCGGTTAAGTTTTGGAGGGCTGATTTCTTGTCCTGTGATAGAAAGCCTTATGTTTCGACTGCCAAAGCTTTAAGGGGAGCATTTGCAAGCTTCTGGCACCATTTTTGAGTGCATTGCAAAAAGTCAGATTTTTGCTGAAATTGTGACCCCGGGGCTTAGGGATTTTTTCAAAAAAATCCTTTCCGCCGGTAAAGTTTTCGAGGGCTGATTTTTTGTCCTGTGATAAAAAGCCTTCTCTTTCGACAGCCAAAGCTTTCAGGAGAGCATTTGCAACCGTTTGGCACCATTTTTGTGTGAATTGCCAAAAGTCAGATTTTTGCTGAAATTGTGACCCCGGGCCTTAGGGATTTTTTCAAAAAAATCTTTTCCGCCGGTTAAGTTTTGGAGGGCTGATTTCTTGTCCTGTAATAAAAAGCCTTCTCTTTCGACAGCCAAAGCTTTCAAGAGAGAATTTGCAACCTTTTGGCACCATTTTTGAGTGAATTGCCAAAAGTCAGATTTTTGCTGAAATTGTGACCCCGGGGCTTAGGGATTTTTTCAAAAAAAACTTTTCCGCCGGTTGAGTTTTCGAGGGCTGAATTCTTGTCCTGTGATAAAAAGCCTTCTGTTTCGACTGCCAAAGCTTTCAGGAGAGCATTTGCAAGCTTCTGGCACCATTTTTGAGTGCATTGCCAAAAGTCAGATTTTTGCTGAAATTCTGACCCCGGGCCTTAGGGATTTTTTCAAAAAAATCCTTTCCGCCGGTAAAGTTTTCGAGGGCTGATTTTTTGTCCTGTGATAAAAAGCCTTCTCTTTCGACAGCCAAAGCTTTCAGGAGAGCATTTGCAACCGTTTGGCACCATTTTTGTGTGAATTGCCAAAAGTCAGATTTTTGCTGAAATTGTGACCCCGGGCCTTAGGGATTTTTTCAAAAAAATCTTTTCCGCCGGTTAAGTTTTGGAGGGCTGATTTCTTGTCCTGTAATAAAAAGCCTTCTCTTTCGACAGCCAAAGCTTTCAAGAGAGAATTTGCAACCTTTTGGCACCATTTTTGAGTGAATTGCCAAAAGTCAGATTTTTGCTGAAATTCTGACCCCGGGCCTTAGGGATTTTTTCAAAAAAAACTTTTCCGCCGGTTGAGTTTTCGAGGGCTGATTTCTTGTCCTGTGATAAAAAGCCTTCTGTTTCGACTGCCAAAGCTTTCAGGAGAGCATTTGCAAGCTTCTGGCACCACTTTTGAGTGAATTGCCAAAAGTCAGATTTTTGCTGAAATTCTGACCCCGGGGCTTAGGGATTTTTTCAAAAAAATCTTTTCCGCCGGTTACGTTTTGGAGGGCTGATTTCTTGTCCTGTGATAGAAAGCCTTCTGTTTCAACTGCCAAAGCTTTCAGGGGAGCATTTGCAAGCTTCTGGCACCATTTTTGAGTGCATTGCCAAAAGTCAGATTTTTGATGATATTGTGACCCCCGGGGCTTAGGGATTTTTTCAAAAAAATCTTTTCTGCCGGTTAAGTTTTGGAGGGCTGATTTCTTGTCCTGTGATAGAAAGCCTTATGTTTCGACTGACAAAGCATTAAGGGGAGCATTGGCAAGCTTCTGGCACCATTTTTGAGTGCATTGCCAAAAGTCAGATTTTTGCTGAAATTGTGACCCCGGGGCTTAGGGATTTTTTCAAAAAAATCCTTTCCGCCGGTAAAGTTTACGAGGGCTGATTTTTTGTCCTGTGATAAAAAGCCTTCTCTTTCGACAGCCAAAGCTTTCAGGAGAGCATTTGCAAGCTTCTGGCACCATTTTTGACTGAATTGCCAAAAGTCAGATTTTTGCTGAAATTGTGACCCCGGGGCTTAGGGATTTTTTCAAAAAAATCTTTTCCGCCGGTTAAGTTTTGGAGGGCTGATTTCTTGTCCTGTAATAAAAAGCCTTCTCTTTCGACAGCCAAAGTTTCAGGAGAGCATTTGCAAGCTTCTGGCACCATTTTTGACTGAATTGCCAAAAGTCAGATTTTTGCTGAAATTGTGACCCCGGGGCTTAGGGATTTTTTCAAAAAAATCTTTTCCGCCGGTTAAGTTTTGGAGGGCTGATTTCTTGTCCTGTAATAAAAAGCCTTCTCTTTCGACTGCCAAAGTTTCAGGAGAGCATTTGCAAGCTTCTGGCACCATTTTTGACTGAATTGCCAAAAGTCAGATTTTTGCTGAAATTGTGACCCCGGGGCTTAGGGATTTTTT
>NW_027669946.1:0-23945 GCF_964188305.1 Podarcis bocagei | reverse complement strand
GACTCCTCTACAAGAAGTGCGTCTGCTTTCTGGATGACATCCTGATATTCTCCGAGTCGCAGCAAGCGCATGACCAGGATGTTCGGGAGGTGCTGGAGAGGTTGCAGCAGCATAGACTGTACGCCAAACTGGAGAAGTGCCAGTTCGACACGACGGAGGTGGATTTCTTGGGTTACAAGTTGTCGGACAAGGGGCTAGCCATGGACAGCGCCAAGGTGCGAGCGGTGTTGGATTGGAAGAGCCCGCGCAACCGGAAGGAGGTCCAGCGGTTTGTCGGCTTCGCCAACTTCTATCGCAAGTTTATCAAAGGGTTCGCGATGCAGACGGAGGCTATTACGGACACGCTAAGCTCCAAGAAAAAGAAATTCATCTGGACGGAGCAGGCAGAGCAGTCCTTTCAGGCACTCAAGCGTCTCTTCGCGTCGGAAGAGCAACTGCTGCATATCGACCCCAGCAGACCGATGCGGGTAGAGACAGACGCGTCCGATAGAGCAGTGGGAGCTGTCCTGCTGCAGAGGGACCCACAGGGGGTCTGGAGACCGGGAGCGTTCTACTCCAGAAAGCTCAGCAAGTCGGAGCAGAACTACACCATCTGGGACAGGGAGTTGCTTGCCATTCATGCAGCATTCAAAGCATGGAGGCACTTCCTGATCGGCGCCAAGCACACGGTGCAGGTCTGCACGGACCACAAGAATCTGGAGCACTGGCGCACGGCGAAGTTCCTGAACCAGAGGCAGATACGTTGGGCGGAGTTCTTTGCTGACTTCGATTTCCGAATAGAGTACGTCCCAGGCGACACCAACATCATGGCGGATGCACTGTCCCGAAAACCGCAATACCTCGAAGAGGCGACGCCAGCGGCAGCCATGCACATCTTCGCGCCAACAGCGTGGGCGTGCGCTTCAGCCACAGTAGACCTGGATGCGGTGCGGCGGGCGTTGCAGGACGACTCATTCGCGCAGGCGAAGATGGCCGAGGTGCACAAGGGCACGGCGAAGAGCGACGAGTTCCAGATACGGGACGGCTTGCTCTTACGTAAAGGGGCCATCTACGTGCCGGGAGATGAACTTCGCGCCAAGGTACTGCAGCAGTTGCACGACGCACCCACGGCCGGGCACTTTGGCACGGAAAAAACGGTGGAATTAGTCGCAAGGGACTTTTGGTGGCCCAGACTGAGAGGGGAAGTCGCGGACTACGTCGCGAGGTGCGACACCTGCCAGAGGGCCAAGCCGGTGCACAAACCACCGGCGGGACTGCTCGAACCGCTGCAAACGCCGTTTGAACCGTGGGAGAGGGTGGCCTTGGACTTTGTCACGGATCTACCCAGCTCGAGAGGCAAGACGGCTGTACTAGTGGTGGTGGACTTGTTCACCAAGATGGCACACTTCATACCGTGTGCGAAGGTGGCCACGGCAGAACAAACAGCCAAACTGTTCATAGATCACGTGTTCAAAG
This sequence comes from Podarcis bocagei, assembly GCF_964188305.1. NCBI lineage: Eukaryota > Metazoa > Chordata > Lepidosauria > Squamata > Lacertidae > Podarcis > Podarcis bocagei. Next base: position 22,490 of record NW_027669946.1, on the reverse strand, counting down.
TGCACGGGCTGCCGCGGTCTATACTGTCCGACCGCGGTCGCCAGTTCATCTCGAATTTCTGGCAGAAGCTGATGGGCTTCCTGAACGTCAAGATCAACCTGACATCAGCGAGACACCCGCAGACCAACGGGCAAGCGGAGAGGGTCAATGCCATCATGCAGCAGTACCTGAGATGCTATGCCAATCAACAGCCTGCGACGTGGGTGGATTACCTGCCGCTCGCCGAGTTCGCCTACAACAACACGAAGCACGTGTCCACAGGGGTGACACCGTTCTTCGCCAACAATGGGAGGAATCCCAGAACCTTCCCGGGACTGGACAGAGTGGGGGAAGGGGAACCACAGACGGCGGACGCTTTCGCGTCTGAGTTGCAGGAGGTCCACGATCAACTCCGACGGCAGCTGGAGCTAGCGAAGCACGCATACAAGGTGCAAGCGGACAAGCACAGGCGGGTTGGCGAAGAGATCCGAGTGGGAGACTGGGTCTGGTTGGCAGCCCACGCAGTGCCGACCAGATCGTTAGCCAAAAAGAAGTTGGGGCACAAGCAACTCGGTCCATACCAAGTCGAAGCGCAGATCAACCCAGTAGCTTTCAGGCTGGTGCTACCGGAGGGTTCCAGGATGCATCCGGTGTTCCACAGGTCGGTGCTCACTCCCTACAGGACACCTCACAGGTTCCAGGAACCAGGAACAGCACCGAGTCCGTCTCAGGAGCGGTCGGAGGCGGGAAGATTGCCACAGCAGGACCCCATCAACGAAGTCACGGAGATTTTGGACTCCAGATGGGGGGAAGACGGAGTGGAATACCTCCTAGCCAGAGAGGGCACCCGGGCTAGTGCTAATAACTGGGTGCCAGACTACGCTTTGGAGGAACCCCTGCTCAAGGACGAGTTTCATGCCCTTTTCCCACACAGACCCATGCCAGCAGGCTTCTTCGACGACTGGTTGTTCACGCCCACACTTTCCTCCAGCACGTTCCATGGCTTCGACTCGGACGGGGAGCCCGCACAGCGCACACATTCCCCAGAGGGGTCACCGGAGGGTTCGGCGTCCGACACCTCGTATTGGTGGGACGATCGGCCAGAGGAGCAGTGGCGCCGGAGGTGGCTGGAGATGCCAGGTCAAGCGACCGACGCAGAGACTGACATGGACGTGTGCGGAGAGGATCTCGGTTTCGAGCACGGCGGCACTGAAATGGAGGCGGAGCAGCTCACCGTTGACGAACGCGAGGAGGAAGACTCGGAGGTCTTCAGTTGGCGGCCAGCAACGAGGAGCGAACTGTATCCGGCATTCACTCCTGTGATGATGGAGCACCCTGCAACCACCCTTGAAAGTGGGGAGGGGGGAAGGGGGGGCTTCGAGGGGGGGATGGATGTCAGGGGTTCAGGAGCAGAGACGCAGAGAAGGGAGGAGACAGAGAGCGAGGGGGAGGAATACGAAGGAAAGATGAGTGGGGATGACGAACCGAGATCGCCGAGCTTATCCAGTGAGTCCGAGGATTCCCAGAAGGGAGCGCCAGCAGTCAGAGCAAGGGGGGAAAGCAGGGGGACACCCCAGGAAGAAGGGTCCAGAGAGGAATCAGAGAGCAGCAGTTGGAGATCGGGACCCACGTACCCAGACGGGAACAGCGGGGAGAAAGGGGACCAGATATCGGGTTCCGGAGGCTTTCAGAAGGAGGGAGGGCATGAGTCAGGAGTAGTCTCGCCCACCTCGGGGAGCGACGAAACGATCAAGAGGAAGGTTGAGAGTTGGGCGCGCGCGCCAAGTTCAAATGTAGCGGAAGCTGGCGCAGTAAGCAGCCCAGAGAGTGAACCAGGTCCCAAAGCCCGCCGCAAGGAGGCGGAAGGGTCAGGGGGGTCCGCGTCAGAAGAGAGTAGGAAAAAGGAGACCCCGGGGGGCAGAAGGACCCAGAGACGGAGGGAAAGGCGCAGGAGGTGGAGCAAGGCTAGGGTATTAAGCTGGTGTGCTAGAGGCGGAGTCTCAGACGGGTCTTCGCCGGTCTGACCTAGAAGAAGTAGGGCTGCACATTGCAGTTTGGAAATGGAACCTGTAATCCAATAAAGACTCTTTTAACCTGAACGCTGGCTAGCGTGGTCCTATGTGAGCTGGGACTGAGTGGCAGCCCTGACACCACGCAACTTCATGTCGTTTTCTTAGCTGTTAATGCACAGGGACACAGAAATCGCAAAGTGTGTGCAATGAGACCAAAACAACACAACACCATCTTTTCGCTTCCATATGCGTAGAAAGCAGACGAATAAGCTTTGATTGGGCTTCTTTCAATACGCATGGTGTTATTTGGGTTTGCGCCAGAATCACACCAAAACCAAAGCAAAAAGGTGTTTTGCGTTCCATCTACATAAATAGACGATAATAAAGCTCTGATTGATCTTATTTCAAGTTGGTGTTTTGGGAGTTCGAATGCACATTTAACCAAAAATCGTTGACATGTTTGTTACCAGCCCAAATCAAGCATAAGTAAACATATGGAAAAATCTCAATAGAAAAAGGACGGATAAGCTTCGATTGCCCTTTCGGTGTTCATTCACCCACCTAGCAAAGTAAAGTTTAAGAACCCTAAAAAAAGCCAAAAAGGTTGTTTTGGGTGCGAGCTACATAGAAAGAATAATCTTGGATTGTGCTTCATGTCGTGTTCTTTGCTCTTAATGCACATTGGCACAGAAATCGCAAAGTGTGTGCAATGAGACCAAAATAACACACCATCTTTTCGCTTCCATATGCGTAGAAAGCAGACGAATAAGCTTTGATTGGGCTTCTTTCAATACGCATGGTGTTATTTGCGTGTGCGCCAGAATCACACCAAAACCAAAGCAAAAAGGTGTTTTGGGTTCCATCTACATAAAAAGAAGATAATAAAGCTCTGATTGGGCTTATTTCAAGTTGGTGATTTTGGGGTTAGAATGCACATTCACCCAAAAATCGCAGTGACATGTTTGTTACCAGCCCAAATCAAGCATATGTAAACATATGCTAACATCTCAATAGAAGAAGTACGAATAAGCTTGAATTGCCCTTTCGGTGTTCATTCACCCACACAGCAAAGTAAAGTATAAGAACCCGAAACATAGCCAAAAAGGTTGTTTTGGCGGCGAGCTACATAGAAAACAGAATCTTGGATTGCGCTTACTTCATGTCGTGTTCTTAGCTGTTAATGCACATGGACACAGAAATCGCAAAGTGTGTGCAATGAGACCAAAACAACACAACACCATCTTTTCGCTTCCATATGCGTAGAAAGCAGACGAATAAGCTTTGATTGGGCTTTTTTCAATTCGCATGGTGTTATTTGCGTGTGCGCCAGAATCACACCAAAACCAAAGCAAAAAGGTGTTTTGGGATCCATCTACATAAAAAGAAGATAATAAAGCTCTGATTGGACTTATTTCAAGTTGGTGTTTTGGGAGTTAGAATACATATTTAACCAAAAATCGCTGAGTGACATGTTTGTTACCAGCCCAAATCAAGCATAAGTAAACATATGGTAAAATCTCAATAGAAAAAGGACGGATAAGCTTCGATTGCCCTTTCGGTGTTCATTCACCCACATAGCAAAGTAAAGTGTAAGAACCCTAAACAAAGCCTAACAGGTTGTTTTGTGTGCGAGCTACATAGAAAGAATAATCTTGGATTGTGCTTCATGTCGTGTTCTTTGCTCTTAAGGCACATTAACACAGAAATCGCAAAGTGTGTGCAATGAGATCAAAATAACACAACACCATCTTTTTGCTTCCATATTCGTAGAAAGCAGACGAATAAGCTTTGATTGGGCTTCTTTCAATACGCATGGTGTTATTTGCGTGTGCGCCAGAATCACACCAAACCAAAGCAAAAAGGTGTTTTGCGTTCCATCTACATAAAAAGATGATAAAGCTCTGATTGGGCTCATTTCAAGTTGGTGTTTTTGGTGTTAGACTGCGCATTTAAGCAAAAATCGCAGAAATGTTTATTACCAGCCCAAATCAATCATAGTTAAACATATGGTAACATCTCAATAAAAAAAGGACGAATAAGCTTGAATTGCCCTTTCGGTGTTCATTCACTCACATAGCAAAGTAAAGTGTAAGAACCCTAAACAAAGCCTAACAGGTTGTTTTGTGTGCGAGCTACATAGAAAAAAATCTTGGATTGTGCTTCATGTCGTGTTCTTTGCTCTTAAGGCACATTAACACAGAAATCGCAAAGTGTGTGCTATGAGACCAAAATAACACAACACCATCTTTTTGCTTCCATATGCTTAGAAAGAAGACGAATAAGCTTTGATTGGGCTTTTTTCAATTCGCATGGTGTTATTTGGGTGTGCGCCAGAATCACACCAAAACAAAAGCAAAAAGGTGTTTTGGGTTCCATCTACATAAAAAGAAGATGATAAAGCTGTGATTGGGCTCATTTTAAGATGTTGTTTTTGGGGTTAGAATGCACATTTAACCAAAAATCGCAGAAATGTTTGTTACCAGCCCAAATCAAGCATAGGTAAACATATGGTAACATCTCAATAGAAAAAGGACGAATAAGCTTCGGTTGCCCTTTCGGTGTTCATTCACCCACAAATAGCAAAGCGGTGTAATAAACCTAAGCAAAGCCAGACAGGTTGTTTTGGTTTCGAACTACATAGAAAACAGAATCTTGGATTGCGCTTACTTTTTGTTGTTAGCTCTTAATGCACATTGACACAGTAATCGCAAAGTGTGTTCAATGAGACCACACCATCTTTTCGCTTCCATATTCGTAGAAAGCAGACGAATAAGCTTTGATTGGGCTTTTTTCAATTCACATGGTGTTATTTGCGTGTGCGCCAGAATCACACCAAAACCAAAGCAAAAAGGTGTTTTGGGTTCCATCTACATAAAAAGAAGATAATTAAGCTCTGATTGGGCTTATTTCAAGTTGGTGATTTTGGGGTTAGAATGCACATTCACCCAAAAATCGCAGTGACATGTTTGTTACCAGCCCAAATCAAGCATATGTAAACATATGCTAACATCTCAATAGAAGAAGTACGAATAAGCTTGAATTGCCCTTTCGGTGTTCATTCACCCACACAGCAAAGTAAAGTATAAGAACCCGAAACAAAGCCAAAAAGGTTGTTTTGGCGGCGAGCTACATAGAAAACAGAATCTTGGATTGCGCTTACTTCATGTCGTGTTCTTAGCTGTCAATGCACATGGACACAGAAATCGCAAAGTGTGTGCAATGAGACCAAAACAACACAACACCATCTTTTCGCTTCCATATGCGTAGAAAGCAGACGAATAAGCTTTGATTGGGCTTTTTTCAATTCGCATGGTGTTATTTGCGTGTGCGCCAGAATCACACCAAAACCAAAGCAAAAAGGTGTTTTGGGATCCATCTACATAAAAAGAAGATAATAAAGCTCTGATTGGACTTATTTCAAGTTGGTGTTTTGGGAGTTAGAATACATATTTAACCAAAAATCGCTGAGTGACATGTTTGTTACCAGCCCAAATCAAGCATAAGTAAACATATGGTAAAATCTCAATAGAAAAAGGACGGATAAGCTTCGATTGCCCTTTCGGTGTTCATTCACCCACATAGCAAAGTAAAGTGTAAGAACCCTAAACAAAGCCTAACAGGTTGTTTTGTGTGCGAGCTACATAGAAAGAATAATCTTGGATTGTGCTTCATGTCGTGTTCTTTGCTCTTAAGGCACATTAATCTTGGATTGTGCTTCATGTCGTGTTCTTTGCTCTTAAAGCAAAGTAAAGCAAAGTAAAGTGTAAGAAGTAGCACAAGTAGCAAAGTAAAGTGTAAGAACCCTAAACAAAGCCTAACAGGTTGTTTTGTGTGCGAGCTACATAGAAAGAATAATCTTGGATTGTGCTTCATGTCGTGTTCTTTGCTCTTAAGGCACATTAATCTTGGATTGTGCTTCATGTCGTGTTCTTTGCTCTTAAGGCACACTTAAGGCTCTTAAGTGTGTTCAATGAGACCAGACCATCTTTCCGCTTCCATATTCGTAGAAAGCAGACGAATAAGCTTTGATTGGGCTTTTTTCAATTCGCATGGTGTTATTTGCGTGTGCGCCAGAATCACACCAAAACCAAAGCAAAAAGGTGTTTTGGGATCCATCTACATAAAAAGAAGATAATAAAGCTCTGATTGGACTTATTTCAAGTTGGTGTTTTGGGAGTTAGAATGCATATTTAACCAAAAATCGCTGAGTGACATGTTTGTTACCAGCCCAAATCAAGCATAAGTAAACATATGGTGTCAGAGCTGCTTGAAGATCCTAGCTCACAGAGGATCACGCTAGCCAGCGATCATTAAGTAAAAGTCTTTATTGAATTACAGTTTCCATTCTCACGCTGCTGCGCGCAAACTCTACGTCTAGTAGCTAGATCGGCGAAGCTCCGTCTGAGTCTCCTCCCCGTGAGCACCAGCTTAATATCCTAGCCTTGCTCCACCTTTTCCGCCTGACTGTCCTCCTCTGGGTCCCTCTACCCCCCGGGGCCTCCTCCTTCCGGGATTCTTCTGACGCTGACCCGGACCCTCCTGCCTCCTTGCGCCGGGCTTTAGGACCTGGTTCCCTTTCGGGGCTGCTTACTGCGCCGCCTTCCTCTGCATTTGAACTTGGCGCGCGCGCCCAACCTTCCACCTTCCTCTTAACCGTTTCTTCGCTCCCCGATGGAGGTGTGGCCACTCCTGACTCATGCCCTCCCTCCTGTGGTGAGCTGCCAGCGCTTCCCCCCTGGCTCCCTTCCTCTTCCCTGCTTCCTGGCGGTGACGCTGGTCCCGATTTCCAGCTGCTCCCCCCTGAGTCCCTTCTGGCTCTATCTTCCTGGGGTGCCCCCCTTGCCCTGGCCACTGGTGCTCCTTTCTGTGAATCCTCTGATTCACTGGAAAGACTAGGAGATCTCGGGTCGTCGTCATCACTCATCTTTTCTTCTGCCTCCTCCCCTTCGCTCTCTGTTTCCTCCCTTGCCCGTGCCTCTGCTCCTAAACCCCTGACATCCATCCCCCCCTCGAAGCCCCCCATTCCCCCCTCCCCTCCTTCCGGTGCTGGAGCTGGGGGCTGCTGTTGCAAAGGGACGAACGTCGGATATCGGTCGCTTCCCGTGGCGGGCCTCCATCTGAAGTCTTCCGGTTCTTCCTCCCTGCTCTCGTCGACGACGGTCACCTCCGCTTCCATCTCTGTGCCGCCGTGCTCGAAACCAGGGTCGTCCCCGAAAATGTCCATGTCCGTCTCTCCCTCACTTCCTCCTGGCGGCGTTGCTCGTCCTGAGCATTCCAGCCACTTTCTGCGGAACTGCTCCTCTGGCCTATCGTCCCACCAATACGAGGGTTCCGAGGCGGATCCCGAGGGTGACCCCTCCGGGGAACGGACGTCTCGTGTCGGTTCCTCGTCCGAGTCGAACCCCCGGAACGTGCTGGCCGAAAGCGTGGGCGTGAAAAGCCAGTCGTCGAAAAAGTCTGCTGGCATAGGTCTATGTGGGAAGAGGGCATGAAACTCGTCTTTGAGCAGAGGTTCGTCTAAGGCGTAGCCCGGCACCCAGCTGTTCGCACTGGCCGGGGTGCCCTCCTTGGCGAGAAAGTATTCTACCCCCTCTTCCCCCCATCTGGAGTCCAAAATCTCCGTGACTTCGTTGATGCGCTCCTTCTGTGCCACTCCCGCGTGCCCTGTTCTGTCTCTGGCCGGACTCGGCGCCGTTCCGGGTTCCTGGAACCTGTGCGGTGCCTTGTAGGGAGTGAGCACCGATCTGTGGAATACTGGATGCATCCTGGAACCCTCCGGAAGTGCCAGTCTGAAAGCTACCGGGTTGACCTGCTCTTCGACTTGGTAGGGCCCCAGTTGCTTATGCCCTAGTTTCTTCTTGGCCAACGACCTGGCCGGCACTGCATGGGCTGCTAACCAAACCCAGTCTCCCACGTGGAGCTCTTCTCCAACCCTCCTGTGCTTGTCTGCTTGTACCTTGTATGCGTGCTTGGCCAGCTCCAGGTGGCGCCTCAGCTGATCGTGGACTTCCTGCAGCTCCGACGCGAACGCATCTGCTGTCTGCGGCTCCCCCTCCCCCATTCTTTCCAGTCCCGGGAAGGTTCTGGGGTGTCTCCCGTTGTTGGCGAAGAACGGCGTGACCCCCGTGGACACGTGCTTCGTGTTGTTGTAGGCGAATTCGGCAAGCGGCAGGTAATCCACCCACGTCGCAGGCTGTTGATTTGCATAACATCTCAGGTACTGCTGCATGATGGCATTGACCCGCTCCGCTTGCCCGTTGGTCTGCGGGTGCCTCGCCGACGCCAGGTTGATCTTGACGTTCAGGAAGCCCATCAGCTTCTGCCAGAAATTCGAGATGAACTGCCGCCCCCGGTCGGACAGAATAGACCGTGGCAGACCGTGAACCTTGAACACGTGGTCTATGAACAGTTTGGCGGTGTGCTCCGCCGTGGCCACCTTAGCACACGGAATGAAATGGGCCATCTTGGAAAACAGGTCCACCACCACCAGCACTGCCGTCTTGCCCCTTGAGCTGGGCAGATCCGTGACAAAGTCCAGGGCCACCCTTTCCCAAGGTTCGACCGGAGTTTGCAGCGGTTCCAACAGTCCGGCCGGCGGTTTGTGCACCGGTTTGGCCCTCTGGCAGGTGTCACACCTCGCCACGTAGTCTGCGACCTCCCCTCTCATTCCAGGCCACCAGAAATCCCTGGCTACTAATTCCACCGTCTTCTCCTTGCCAAAGTGCCCGGCCGTGGGCGCGTCGTGCAGCTGCTGCAGCACCTTGGCTCGAAGTTCGTCTCCCGGCACGTAGATGGCCCCTTTACGGATGAGCAATCCATCTCTCAGCTGGAAACCGTCGGCCGCTGCCTTGCCCCTTTGCACCTCTGCCATCTTTGCTCGTGCGAAGGAGTCCCCCTGCAACGCTCGTCGCACCGCCTCTAGGTCCACGGTCGCCGCGGCGCACGCCCACACTGTCGGTGCGAAGATGTGCATGGCGGCCGCTGGTGTTGCGTCCTCCAGATACTGTGGCTTACGGGAGAGAGCGTCTGCCATGATGTTGGTGTCCCCCGGGACATACTCTATTCGGAAGTCGAAGTTCGCAAAGAACTCAGCCCAACGTATCTGCCTCTGATTCAGGAACTGTGCCGTGCGCCAGTGCTCTAGATTCTTGTGGTCCGTGCAAACCTGCACCGTGTGCTTGGCGCCGATCAGGAAGTGCCTCCACGCTTTGAACGCTGCATGAATGGCCAGCAACTCCCTGTCCCATATGGTGTAGTTCTGCTCGGACTTGCTGAGCTTCCTGGAGTAAAACGCTCCCGGTCGCCACACCCCCTGCGGGTCTTTCTGCAGCAGGACCGCCCCCACGGCTCTGTCCGAAGCGTCTGTCTCCACCCTCATCGGCTTGCTGGGGTTGACATGAAGCAGCTGCTCTTCCGACGCGAAGAGACGCTTGAGTGCCTGAAAGGACTGCTCCGCCTGCTCTGTCCAAACGAACTTCTTTTTCTTGGAGCTAAGCGTGTCAGTGATGGCCGCCGTCTGCATCGCGAAGCCCTTGATAAACTTGCGATAGAAGTTCGCAAAGCCGACAAACCGTTGGACCTCCTTCCGGTTGCGCGGGCTCTTCCAATCCAACACCGCTCGAACCTTGGCGCTGTCCATGGCGAGCCCCTTGTCAGACAGCTTGTAGCCCAGAAAATCCACCTCCGTCACGTCGAATTGGCACTTCTCCAGCTTGGCGTAGAGCCTATGTTGCTTTAGCCTGCTCAGCACTTCCTTGACGTGTTTGTCATGCTCCTGCTGCGACTCCGAAAAGATCAGGATGTCATCTAAGAAACAGACGCACGTCTTGTAGAGAAGTCCCGCCAACACGTGATGCATAAAAGCTTGAAAAACGTGGGAGCCATTTTGCAATCCAAAAGGCATAACTCTATATTCGTAGGTCCCCAGTGGCGTGAACATGGCTGTCTTCCACTCATCACCCTCCCGCATGCGAATGAGGTTGTACGCCCCCCGCAGGTCCAACTTGGTGAACACTCTGCCCTTCCGTACCTTTGCGAGGAGGTCGTCAATTCGGGGCATGGGGAAGTCCGATGGCCTAGTCACACTGTTCAAAATCCTGTAATCCACTACGAGTCTCTTTTGGGGCGTGTCCCGCTTCTTAACAAAGAATACGGGACTGCCCCCCACTGCCTTGGACTCCCGGATGAAGCCGCGCTGCAAATTATGATCAATGAACTCCTTGAGTTCTTGCAGTTCGTCCTCTGACATGGAATACAGTCTCCCTTTAGGCAGCGCCGCCCCCGGCAGCAGGTCAATTTTGCAGTCATATGGTCTGTGAGGGGGTAGCCTGTCTGCCTCCTTCTCGCAGAAAACTTCCAAAAATTCAGCGTACTTGTGGGGAATCGCTTGCAGCGTGCCGAGCAGCAGCTGTGACTCCTCTTCCTCTCCTTCCTGCCTGGGCACGATGCAGTGTTCAGCACAAAAGGAAGAGCCGAAGATCAACTGCCTCTGGTACCAAGCCATCGTTGGGCTGTGCTTGTCCAGCCAACTCATGCCCAATACAACGGGCGTGTCAGATAGTTGAGTGACGTTGAAGCTGATGATTTCTTTGTGATTCCCAAGTCGCATCACCATTGGTGGCGTCTGCTTCACCACTTGCCCCCCGAGCAGCTCCCTGCCATCCACCGTGACAACCTGCAGGGGCAGTGTGGCCGGCAGCAACTGCACAGCGTGCCTGTCGACAAAGTCCTGCCCTATAAAGTCCGCATTGCTGCCTGAGTCAATGGTGATTGGCACGTCTATGGTGATTCCATTGGGCAGCTGGAGAGATGCTGTGAGCCTCACTACTGGTTTGGGCGGGAGGGGGTTCACGGGCTGTAAAATCTCTGGGGACTGCGTCACTAACACGTCTGGCTGGGCCCCAGTGCCTCTTCCTCCAGCCAGACCGCGTCGTTTCCCTGCTGTGGTCCTCCTTGCTGCGTTGCTGCAGTCACCATTGCTGAGGCTGCAGTGAGCTTGTGGGGCCTCTGGGGACACTCTTTTGCCATATGCCCTGGTTCCTCACAGACGTAACACTTCCTGTTCCCTCTAGGAGGCTTCGCTTTCACTGCTGCCGGTGCTAGGGCTCTGGTTGCTGACTGAGCCCTTGCACCTCCAACCTCCATAGGTTCGGCTCCTCCTCCTGGCGGAGGCGTGGATTGCGCCCGCGCTGCTTCTCTGGGAAGGAAGGAGGGGCCCCCGGCTGGTTCGCGCCCTCCACGCCCTTCGTCCTTGCTCCACGGACGTCCTTCCAGCCTCACCCCCACTGCCAGTGCCCTCTGAACGACCTCCTGGGTGGTTCGGGGTCTCTCCCCCCTCGCGATCTCATCTTTAATCGAGTTGTGCAGCCCCTCCCAAAAGAGGTCTCTTACAGGAGCCGAATCTCTGTCCCATTCCAGGGCACTGACCAAGGCGAAAAAGCGGGCATGATACTGCCTGACGCTGGCCCTCCCTTGTCTCAGCCCATGCACCTCCTTCCGTGCAAGATCCACGTCAATACTTGATAAAAAGCACCCATCCATCGCTTTAATAAAGGCATCCGCATTCTGGAGCGCCGGATCCTTATCTCTCCATAAATTGCGTAGCCATGCTTTCGCATCCCCATGCAGATGGGACATGATGAACCCCACTCTCTCTTGTTCATCTCTAAAGTCTTTATGCAGCAGTTGCAGTGCGCACAGTACGTCGGCTCTAAAGTTGGGATACTGTTGCAGGTTCCCATCGAAGTGAGAGACCAGCCCGCCTGTCCGTCTCGCCAATCCAATTCCCTCCTGCCGGGGTGTCTGCTTTGTCAGCACGTCTAACCTGACCTGGAGATCCCTGCAGGCGGCAGCTGCCTCCTCCTCTCTCTTCCTGGATGCGAGAACCTCGGCGTTCAGTTGTGCCACTGCTTTTCTGAGGTCCTCTATCTGCTGCTCAGCCGTCATGTCGTCTGCCGTTCGTGAGCTCGCTAGTAGGCACCTGTTTCTCTCCCCTCCTCGAGGCTGTAGATGCCCACAATGGAGAGACGGAGCTTACTGTCAGAGCTGCTTGAAGATCCTAGCTCACAGAGGATCACGCTAGCCATACTGTCAGAGCTGCTTGAAGATCCTAGCTCACAGAGGATCACGCTAGCCAGCGATCATTAAGTAAAAGTCTTTATTGAATTACAGTTTCCATTCTCACGCTGCTGCGCGCAAACTCTACGTCTAGTAGCTAGATCGGCGAAGCTCCGTCTGAGTCTCCTCCCCGTGAGCACCAGCTTAATATCCTAGCCTTGCTCCACCTTTTCCGCCTGACTGTCCTCCTCTGGGTCCCTCTACCCCCCGGGGCCTCCTCCTTCCGGGATTCTTCTGACGCTGACCCGGACCCTCCTGCCTCCTTGCGCCGGGCTTTAGGACCTGGTTCCCTTTCGGGGCTGCTTACTGCGCCGCCTTCCTCTGCATTTGAACTTGGCGCGCGCGCCCAACCTTCCACCTTCCTCTTAACCGTTTCTTCGCTCCCCGATGGAGGTGTGGCCACTCCTGACTCATGCCCTCCCTCCTGTGGTGAGCTGCCAGCGCTTCCCCCCTGGCTCCCTTCCTCTTCCCTGCTTCCTGGCGGTGACGCTGGTCCCGATTTCCAGCTGCTCCCCCCTGAGTCCCTTCTGGCTCTATCTTCCTGGGGTGCCCCCCTTGCCCTGGCCACTGGTGCTCCTTTCTGTGAATCCTCTGATTCACTGGAAAGACTAGGAGATCTCGGGTCGTCGTCATCACTCATCTTTTCTTCTGCCTCCTCCCCTTCGCTCTCTGTTTCCTCCCTTGCCCGTGCCTCTGCTCCTAAACCCCTGACATATGGTAACATCTCAATAGAAAAAGGACGGATAAGCTTCGATTGCCCTTTCGGTGTTCATTCACCCACATAGCAAAGTAAAGTGTAAGAACCCTAAACAAAGCCTAACAGGTTGTTCTGTGTGCGAGCTATATAGAAAGAATAATCTTGGATTGTGCTTCATGTCGTGTTCTTTGCTCTTAAGGCACATTTACACAGAAATCGCAAAGTGTGTGCTATGAGACCAAAATAACACAACACCATCTTTTTGCTTCCATATGCGTAGAAAGAAGACGAATAAGCTTTGATTGGGCTTTTTTCTATTCACATGGTGTTATTTGCGTGTGCGCCAGAATCACACCAAAACCAAAGCAAAAAGGTGTTTTGGGTTCCATCTACATAAAAAGAAGATAATTAAGCTCTGATTGGGCTTATTTCAAGTTGGTGATTTTGGGGTTAGAATGCACATTCACCCAAAAATCGCAGTGACATGTTTGTTACCAGCCCAAATCAAGCATATGTAAACATATGCTAACATCTCAATAGAAGAAGTACGAATAAGCTTGAATTGCCCTTTCGGTGTTCATTCACCCACAGAGCAAAGTAAAGTATAAGAACCCGAAACAAAGCCAAAAAGGTTGTTTTGGCGGCGAGCTACATAGAAAACAGAATCTTGGATTGCGCTTACTTCATGTCGTGTTCTTAGCTGTTAATGCACATGGACACAGAAATCGCAAAGTGTGTGCAATGAGACCAAAACAACACAACACCATCTTTTCGCTTCCATATGCGTAGAAAGCAGACGAATAAGCTTTGATTGGGCTTTTTTCAATTCGCATGGTGTTATTTGCGTGTGCGCCAGAATCACACCAAAACCAAAGCAAAAAGGTGTTTTGGGATCCATCTACATAAAAAGAAGATAATAAAGCTCTGATTGGACTTATTTCAAGTTGGTGTTTTGGGAGTTAGAATACATATTTAACCAAAAATCGCTGAGTGACATGTTTGTTACCAGCCCAAATCAAGCATAAGTAAACATATGGTAAAATCTCAATAGAAAAAGGACGGATAAGCTTCGATTGCCCTTTCGGTGTTCATTCACCCACATAGCAAAGTAAAGTGTAAGAACCCTAAACAAAGCCTAACAGGTTGTTTTGGGTGCGAGCTACATAGAAAGAATAATCTTGGATTGTGCTTCATGTCGTGTTCTTTGCTCTTAATGCACATTGGCACAGAAATCGCAAAGTGTGTGCAATGAGACCAAAATAACACACCATCTTTTCGCTTCCATATGCGTAGAAAGAAGACGAATAAGCTTTGATTGGGATTTTTTCAATTCGCATGGTGTTATTTGGGTGTGCGCCAGAATCACACGAAAACAAAAGCAAAAAGTCTTTTGGGTTCCATCTACATAAAAAGAAGATGATAAAGCTCTGATTGGGCTTATTTTAAGATGGTGTTTTTGGGGTTAGAATGCACATTTAACCAAAAATCGCAGAAATGTTTGTTACCAGCCCAAATCAAGCATAGGTAAACATATGGTAACATCTCAATAGAAAAAGGACGAATAAGCTTCGGTTGCCCTTTCGGTGTTCATTCACCCACAAATAGCAAAGCGGTGTAATAAACCTAAGCAAAGCCAGACCGGTTGTTTTGGTTTCGAACTACATAGAAAACAGATTCTTGGATTGCGCTTACTTTTTGTTGTTAGCTCTTAATGCACATTGACACAGTAATCGCAAAGTGTGTTCAATGAGACCAGACCATCTTTCCGCTTCCATATTCGTAGAAAGCAGACGAATAAGCTTTGATTGGGCTTTTTTCAATTCGCATGGTGTTATTTGCGTGTGCGCCAGAATCACACCAAAACCAAAGCAAAAAGGTGTTTTGGGATCCATCTACATAAAAAGAAGGTAATAAAGCTCTGATTGGACTTATTTCAAGTTGGTGTTTTGGGAGTTAGAATGCATATTTAACCAAAAATCGCTGAGTGACATGTTTGTTACCAGCCCAAATCAAGCATAAGTAAACATATGGTAACATCTCAATAGAAAAAGGACGGATAAGCTTCGATTGCCCTTTCGGTGTTCATTCACCCACATAGCAAAGTAAAGTGTAAGAACCCTAAACAAAGCCTAACAGGTTGTTCTGTGTGCGAGCTATATAGAAAGAATAATCTTGGATTGTGCTTCATGTCGTGTTCTTTGCTCTTAAGGCACATTTACACAGAAATCGCAAAGTGTGTGCTATGAGACCAAAATAACACAACACCATCTTTTTGCTTCCATATGCGTAGAAAGAAGACGAATAAGCTTTGATTGGGCTTTTTTCTATTCACATGGTGTTATTTGCGTGTGCGCCAGAATCACACCAAAACCAAAGCAAAAAGGTGTTTTGGGTTCCATCTACATAAAAAGAAGATAATTAAGCTCTGATTGGGCTTATTTCAAGTTGGTGATTTTGGGGTTAGAATGCACATTCACCCAAAAATCGCAGTGACATGTTTGTTACCAGCCCAAATCAAGCATATGTAAACATATGCTAACATCTCAATAGAAGAAGTACGAATAAGCTTGAATTGCCCTTTCGGTGTTCATTCACCCACAGAGCAAAGTAAAGTATAAGAACCCGAAACAAAGCCAAAAAGGTTGTTTTGGCGGCGAGCTACATAGAAAACAGAATCTTGGATTGCGCTTACTTCATGTCGTGTTCTTAGCTGTTAATGCACATGGACACAGAAATCGCAAAGTGTGTGCAATGAGACCAAAACAACACAACACCATCTTTTCGCTTCCATATGCGTAGAAAGCAGACGAATAAGCTTTGATTGGGCTTTTTTCAATTCGCATGGTGTTATTTGCGTGTGCGCCAGAATCACACCAAAACCAAAGCAAAAAGGTGTTTTGGGATCCATCTACATAAAAAGAAGATAATAAAGCTCTGATTGGACTTATTTCAAGTTGGTGTTTTGGGAGTTAGAATACATATTTAACCAAAAATCGCTGAGTGACATGTTTGTTACCAGCCCAAATCAAGCATAAGTAAACATATGGTAAAATCTCAATAGAAAAAGGACGGATAAGCTTCGATTGCCCTTTCGGTGTTCATTCACCCACATAGCAAAGTAAAGTGTAAGAACCCTAAACAAAGCCTAACAGGTTGTTTTGTGTGCGAGCTACATAGAAAGAATAATCTTGGATTGTGCTTCATGTCGTGTTCTTTGCTCTTAAGGCACATTAACACAGAAATCGCAAAGTGTGTGCAATGAGATCAAAATAACACAACACCATCTTTTTGCTTCCATATTCGTAGAAAGCAGACGAATAAGCTTTGATTGGGCTTCTTTCAATACGCATGGTGTTATTTGCGTGTGCGCCAGAATCACACCAAACCAAAGCAAAAAGGTGTTTTGCGTTCCATCTACATAAAAAGATGATAAAGCTCTGATTGGGCTTATTTCAAGTTGGTGTTTTTGGTGTTAGACTGCGCATTTAAGCAAAAATCGCAGAAATGTTTATTACCAGCCCAAATCAATCATAGTTAAACATATGGTAACATCTCAATAAAAAAAGGACGAATAAGCTTGAATTGCCCTTTCGGTGTTCATTCACTCACATAGCAAAGTAAAGTGTAAGAACCCTAAACAAAGCCTAACAGGTTGTTTTGTGTGCGAGCTACATAGAAAAAAATCTTGGATTGTGCTTCATGTCGTGTTCTTTGCTCTTAAGGCACATTAACACAGAAATCGCAAAGTGTGTGCTATGAGACCAAAATAACACAACACCATCTTTCCTCTTCCATATGCGTAGAAAGAAGACGAATAAGCTTTGATTGGGCTTTTTTCAATTCGCATGGTGTTATTTGGGTTTGCGCCAGAATCACACCAAAACCAAAGCAAAAAGGTGTTTAGCGTTCCATCTACATAAATAGACGATAATAAAGCTCTGATTGAACTTATTTCAAGTTGGTGTTTTGGGAGTTAGAATGCACATTTAACCAAAAATCGTTGACATGTTTGTTACCAGCCCAAATCAAGCATAGGTAAATATATGGTAACATCTCAATAGAAAAAGGACGGATAAGCTTCGATTGCCCTTTCGGTGTTCATTCACCCACATAGCAAAGTAAAGTGTAAGAACCCTAAACAAAGCCTAACAGGTTGTTCTGTGTGCGAGCTATATAGAAAGAATAATCTTGGATTGTGCTTCATGTCGTGTTCTTTGCTCTTAAGGCACATTTACACAGAAATCGCAAAGTGTGTGCTATGAGACCAAAATAACACAACACCATCTTTTTGCTTCCATATGCGTAGAAAGAAGACGAATAAGCTTTGATTGGGCTTTTTTCAATTCACATGGTGTTATTTGCGTGTGCGCCAGAATCACACCAAAACCAAAGCAAAAAGGTGTTTTGGGTTCCATGTACATAAAAAGAAGATAATTAAGCTCTGATTGGGCTTATTTCAAGTTGGTGATTTTGGGGTTAGAATGCACATTCACCCAAAAATCGCAGTGACATGTTTGTTACCAGCCCAAATCAAGCATATGTAAACATATGCTAACATCTCAATAGAAGAAGTACGAATAAGCTTGAATTGCCCTTTCGGTGTTCATTCACCCACAGAGCAAAGTAAAGTATAAGAACCCGAAACAAAGCCAAAAAGGTTGTTTTGGCGGCGAGCTACATAGAAAACAGAATCTTGGATTGCGCTTACTTCATGTCGTGTTCTTAGCTGTTAATGCACATGGACACAGAAATCGCAAAGTGTGTGCAATGAGACCAAAACAACACAACACCATCTTTTCGCTTCCATATGCGTAGAAAGCAGACGAATAAGCTTTGATTGGGCTTTTTTCAATTCGCATGGTGTTATTTGCGTGTGCGCCAGAATCACACCAAAACCAAAGCAAAAAGGTGTTTTGGGATCCATCTACATAAAAAGAAGATAATAAAGCTCTGATTGGACTTATTTCAAGTTGGTGTTTTGGGAGTTAGAATACATATTTAACCAAAAATCGCTGAGTGACATGTTTGTTACCAGCCCAAATCAAGCATAAGTAAACATATGGTAAAATCTCAATAGAAAAAGGACGGATAAGCTTCGATTGCCCTTTCGGTGTTCATTCACCCACATAGCAAAGTAAAGTGTAAGAACCCTAAACAAAGCCTAACAGGTTGTTTTGTGTGCGAGCTACATAGAAAGAAGAATCTTGGATTGTGCTTCATGTCGTGTTCTTTGCTCTTAAGGCACATTAACACAGAAATCGCAAAGTGTGTGCAATGAGATCAAAATAACACAACACCATCTTTTTGCTTCCATATTCGTAGAAAGCAGACGAATAAGCTTTGATTGGGCTTCTTTCAATACGCATGGTGTTATTTGCGTGTGCGCCAGAATCACACCAAACCAAAGCAAAAAGGTGTTTTGCGTTCCATCTACATAAAAAGATGATAAAGCTCTGATTGGGCTTATTTCAAGTTGGTGTTTTTGGTGTTAGACTGCGCATTTAAGCAAAAATCGCAGAAATGTTTATTACCAGCCCAAATCAATCATAGTTAAACATATGGTAACATCTCAATAAAAAAAGGACGAATAAGCTTGAATTGCCCTTTCGGTGTTCATTCACTCACATAGCAAAGTAAAGTGTAAGAACCCTAAACAAAGCCTAACAGGTTGTTTTGTGTGCGAGCTACATAGAAAAAAATCTTGGATTGTGCTTCATGTCGTGTTCTTTGCTCTTAAGGCACATTAACACAGAAATCGCAAAGTGTGTGCTATGAGACCAAAATAACACAACACCATATTTCCTCTTCCATATGCGTAGAAAGAAGACGAATAAGCTTTGATTGGGCTTTTTTCAATTCGCATGGTGTTATTTGGGTTTGCGCCAGAATCACACCAAAACCAAAGCAAAAAGGTGTTTAGCGTTCCATCTACATAAATAGACGATAATAAAGCTCTGATTGAACTTATTTCAAGTTGGTGTTTTGGGAGTTAGAATGCACATTTAACCAAAAATCGTTGACATGTTTGTTACCAGCCCAAATCAAGCATAAGTAAACATATGGTAAAATCTCAATAGAAAAAGGACGGATAAGCTTCGATTGCCCTTTCGGTGTTCATTCACCCACCTAGCAAAGTAAAGTGTAAGAACCCTAAACAAAGCCAAAAAGGTTGTTTTGGGTGCGAGCTACATAGAAAGAATAATCTTGGATTGTGCTTCATGTCGTGTTCTTTGCTCTTAATGCACATTGGCACAGAAATCGCAAAGTGTGTGCAATGAGACCAAAATAACACACCATCTTTTCGCTTCCATATGCGTAGAAAGAAGACGAATAAGCTTTGATTGGGATTTTTTCAATTCGCATGGTGTTATTTGGGTGTGCGCCAGAATCACACGAAAACAAAAGCAAAAAGTCTTTTGGGTTCCATCTACATAAAAAGAAGATGATAAAGCTCTGATTGGGCTTATTTTAAGATGGTGTTTTTGGGGTTAGAATGCACATTCACCCAAAAATCGCAGTGACATGTTTGTTACCAGCCCAAATCAAGCATATGTAAACATATGCTAACATCTCAATAGAAGAAGTAC
Source organism: Podarcis bocagei (assembly GCF_964188305.1). Taxonomy (NCBI): domain Eukaryota; kingdom Metazoa; phylum Chordata; class Lepidosauria; order Squamata; family Lacertidae; genus Podarcis; species Podarcis bocagei. The sequence continues at coordinate 3,099 of NW_027669946.1, read as the reverse complement.
GAATAAGCTTGAATTGCCCTTTCGGTGTTCATTCACCCACAGAGCAAAGTAAAGTATAAGAACCCGAAACAAAGCCAAAAAGGTTGTTTTGGCGGCGAGCTACATAGAAAACAGAATCTTGGATTGCGCTTACTTCATGTCGTGTTCTTAGCTGTTAATGCACATGGACACAGAAATCGCAAAGTGTGTGCAATGAGACCAAAACAACACAACACCATCTTTTCGCTTCCATATGCGTAGAAAGCAGACGAATAAGCTTTGATTGGGCTTTTTTCAATTCGCATGGTGTTATTTGCGTGTGCGCCAGAATCACACCAAAACCAAAGCAAAAAGGTGTTTTGGGATCCATCTACATAAAAAGAAGATAATAAAGCTCTGATTGGACTTATTTCAAGTTGGTGTTTTGGGAGTTAGAATACATATTTAACCAAAAATCGCTGAGTGACATGTTTGTTACCAGCCCAAATCAAGCATAAGTAAACATATGGTAAAATCTCAATAGAAAAAGGACGGATAAGCTTCGATTGCCCTTTCGGTGTTCATTCACCCACATAGCAAAGTAAAGTGTAAGAACCCTAAACAAAGCCTAACAGGTTGTTTTGTGTGCGAGCTACATAGAAAGAATAATCTTGGATTGTGCTTCATGTCGTGTTCTTTGCTCTTAAGGCACATTAACACAGAAATCGCAAAGTGTGTGCAATGAGATCAAAATAACACAACACCATCTTTTTGCTTCCATATTCGTAGAAAGCAGACGAATAAGCTTTGATTGGGCTTCTTTCAATACGCATGGTGTTATTTGCGTGTGCGCCAGAATCACACCAAACCAAAGCAAAAAGGTGTTTTGCGTTCCATCTACATAAAAAGATGATAAAGCTCTGATTGGGCTTATTTCAAGTTGGTGTTTTTGGTGTTAGACTGCGCATTTAAGCAAAAATCGCAGAAATGTTTATTACCAGCCCAAATCAATCATAGTTAAACATATGGTAACATCTCAATAAAAAAAGGACGAATAAGCTTGAATTGCCCTTTCGGTGTTCATTCACTCACATAGCAAAGTAAAGTGTAAGAACCCTAAACAAAGCCTAACAGGTTGTTTTGTGTGCGAGCTACATAGAAAAAAATCTTGGATTGTGCTTCATGTCGTGTTCTTTGCTCTTAAGGCACATTAACACAGAAATCGCAAAGTGTGTGCTATGAGACCAAAATAACACAACACCATCTTTCCTCTTCCATATGCGTAGAAAGAAGACGAATAAGCTTTGATTGGGCTTTTTTCAATTCGCATGGTGTTATTTGGGTTTGCGCCAGAATCACACCAAAACCAAAGCAAAAAGGTGTTTAGCGTTCCATCTACATAAATAGACGATAATAAAGCTCTGATTGAACTTATTTCAAGTTGGTGTTTTGGGAGTTAGAATGCACATTTAACCAAAAATCGTTGACATGTTTGTTACCAGCCCAAATCAAGCATAGGTAAATATATGGTAACATCTCAATAGAAAAAGGACGGATAAGCTTCGATTGCCCTTTCGGTGTTCATTCACCCACATAGCAAAGTAAAGTGTAAGAACCCTAAACAAAGCCTAACAGGTTGTTCTGTGTGCGAGCTATATAGAAAGAATAATCTTGGATTGTGCTTCATGTCGTGTTCTTTGCTCTTAAGGCACATTTACACAGAAATCGCAAAGTGTGTGCTATGAGACCAAAATAACACAACACCATCTTTTTGCTTCCATATGCGTAGAAAGAAGACGAATAAGCTTTGATTGGGCTTTTTTCAATTCACATGGTGTTATTTGCGTGTGCGCCAGAATCACACCAAAACCAAAGCAAAAGGTGTTTTGGGTTCCATGTACATAAAAAGAAGATAATTAAGCTCTGATTGGGCTTATTTCAAGTTGGTGATTTTGGGGTTAGAATGCACATTCACCCAAAAATCGCAGTGACATGTTTGTTACCAGCCCAAATCAAGCATATGTAAACATATGCTAACATCTCAATAGAAGAAGTACGAATAAGCTTGAATTGCCCTTTCGGTGTTCATTCACCCACAGAGCAAAGTAAAGTATAAGAACCCGAAACAAAGCCAAAAAGGTTGTTTTGGCGGCGAGCTACATAGAAAACAGAATCTTGGATTGCGCTTACTTCATGTCGTGTTCTTAGCTGTTAATGCACATGGACACAGAAATCGCAAAGTGTGTGCAATGAGACCAAAACAACACAACACCATCTTTTCGCTTCCATATGCGTAGAAAGCAGACGAATAAGCTTTGATTGGGCTTTTTTCAATTCGCATGGTGTTATTTGCGTGTGCGCCAGAATCACACCAAAACCAAAGCAAAAAGGTGTTTTGGGATCCATCTACATAAAAAGAAGATAATAAAGCTCTGATTGGACTTATTTCAAGTTGGTGTTTTGGGAGTTAGAATACATATTTAACCAAAAATCGCTGAGTGACATGTTTGTTACCAGCCCAAATCAAGCATAAGTAAACATATGGTAAAATCTCAATAGAAAAAGGACGGATAAGCTTCGATTGCCCTTTCGGTGTTCATTCACCCACATAGCAAAGTAAAGTGTAAGAACCCTAAACAAAGCCTAACAGGTTGTTTTGTGTGCGAGCTACATAGAAAGAAGAATCTTGGATTGTGCTTCATGTCGTGTTCTTTGCTCTTAAGGCACATTAACACAGAAATCGCAAAGTGTGTGCAATGAGATCAAAATAACACAACACCATCTTTTTGCTTCCATATTCGTAGAAAGCAGACGAATAAGCTTTGATTGGCTTCTTTCAATACGCATGGTGTTATTTGCGTGTGCGCCAGAATCACACCAAACCAAAGCAAAAAGGTGTTTTGCGTTCCATCTACATAAAAAGATGATAAAGCTCTGATTGGGCTTATTTCAAGTTGGTGTTTTTGGTGTTAGACTGCGCATTTAAGCAAAAATCGCAGAAATGTTTATTACCAGCCCAAATCAATCATAGTTAAACATATGGTAACATCTCAATAAAAAAAGGACGAATAAGCTTGAATTGCCCTTTCGGTGTTCATTCACTCACATAGCAAAGTAAAGTGTAAGAACCCTAAACAAAGC
>NW_027669947.1:0-24000 GCF_964188305.1 Podarcis bocagei | reverse complement strand
CAGGGGATCGTTTGCAACAGCTTGGCACCATTTTTGAGTGAATTGCAAAACGTCAATTTTTTGCTGAAATTGTGACCGCGCGGCTTAGGGATTTTTTTTAAAAAAAGTTGTTCAGACCTCGAGGGCTAATTCTTTTTCGATGATAAAAACCCATCTGTTTCCACCGAAAAACCTTTCAGGGGATCGTTTGCAACAGTTTGGCACCATTTTTGAGTGAATTGCAGAACGTCAGATTTTTGCTGAAATTCTGACCGCGCGGCTTAGAGATTTTTTCAAAAGAAAGTAGTTCAGACCTTGCAGGAAAATTCTTTTTCAATGATAAAAACCCACCTGTTTCCATGAAAAACCTTTCAGGGGATCGTTTGCAACAGTTTGGCACCATCTTTGAGTGAATTGCAGAACGTCAGATTTTTGCTGAAATTGTGACCGCTCGGCTTAGGGATTTTTTTAAAAAAAAGTTGTTCAGACCTCGAGGGCTAATTCTGTTTCGATCATAAAAACCCATCTGTTTCCACCGAAAAACCTTTCAGGGGATCGTTTGCAACAGTTTGGCACCATTTTTGAGTGAATTGCAGAACGTCAGATTTTTGCTGAAATTGTGACCGCGCGGCTTAGAGATTTTTTCAAAAAAATGTTCTTCAGACCTTGCGGGAAAATTCTTTTTCAATGATAAAAGCCCATCTGTTTCCACCGAAAAACCTTTCAGGGGATCGTTTGCAACAGTTTGGCACCATTTTTGAGTGAATTGCAGAACGTCAGATTTTTGCTGAAATTGTGACCGCGCGGCTTAGACATTTTTTTTAAAAAAAGTTGTTCACACCTAGAGGGCTAATTCTGTTTCGATGATAAAAACCCATCTGTTTCCACCGAAAAACCTTTCAGGGGATCGTTTGCAACAGTTTGGCACCATCTTTGAGTGAATTGCAGAACGTCAGATTTTTGCTGAAATTGTGACCGCGCGGCTTAGGGATTTTTTTTAAAAAAAGTTGTTCAGACCTCGAGGGCTAATTCTGTTTCGATCAAAAAAACCCATCTGTTTCCACCGAAAAACCTTTCAGGGGATCGTTTGGAACAGTTTGGCACCATTTTTGAGTGAATTGCAGAACGTCAGATTTTTGCTGAAATTGTGACCGCGCGGCTTAGAGATTTTTTCAAAAAAATGTTGTTCAGACCTTGCGGGAAAATTCTTTTTCAATGATAAAAGCCCATCTGTTTCCACCGAAAAACCTTTCAGGGGATCGTTTGCAACAGTTTGGCACCATTTTTGAGTGAATTGCAGAACGTCAGATTTTTGCTGAAATTGTGACCGCGCGGCTTAGGGATTTTTTAAAAAAAAAGTTGTTCAGATCTTGCGGGAAAATTCTTTTTCAATGATAAAAACCCACCTGTTTCCACCGAAAAACCTTTCAGGGGATCGTTTGCAACAGTTTGGCACCATTTTTGAGTGAATTGCAGAACGTCAGATTTTTGCTGAAATTGTGACCGCGCGGCTTAGGGATTTTTTTTTAAAAAAGTTGTTCAGACCTCGAGGGCTAATTCTTTTTCGATGATAAAAACCCATCTGTTTCCACCAAAAAACCTTTCAGGGGATCGTTTGCAACAGTTTGGCACCATTTTTGAGTGAATTGCAGAAGGTCACATTTTTGCTGAAATTGTGACCGCGCGGCTTAGGGATTTTTTTTTAAAAAAGTTGTTCAGACCTCGAGGGCTAATTCTGTTTCGATCATAAAAACCCATCTGTTTCCACCGAAAAACCTATCAGGTTTGCAACAGTTTGGAACCATTTTTGAGTGAATTCCAAAACGTCAGATTTTTGCTGAAATTGTGACCGCGCGGCTTAGGGATTTTTTTAAAAAAATGTTGTTCAGACCTTGCGGGAAAATTCTTTTTCAATGATAAAAACCCATCTGTTTCCACCGAAAAACCTTTCAGGGGATCGTTTGCAACAGTTTGGCACCATTTTTGAGTGAATTGCAGAACGTCAGATTTTCGCTGAAATTGTGACCGCGCCTTAGGGATTTTTTAAAAAAAATGTTGTTCAGACCTCGAGGGCTAATTCTTTTTCAATGATAAAAAACCATCTGTTTCCACCAAAAAACCTTTCAGGGGATCGTTTGCAACAGTTTCGCAACATTTTTGAGTGAATTTCAAAACGTCAGATTTTTGCTGAAATTGTGACCGCGCGGCTTAGGGATTTTTTTAAAAAAATGTTGTTCAGACCTTGCGGGAAAATTCTTTTTCAATGATAAAAACCCGTCTGTTTCCACCGAAAAACCTTTCAGGGGATCGTTTGCAACAGTTTGGCACCATTTTTGAGTGAATTGCAGAACGTCAGATTTTCGCTGAAATTGTGACCGCGCCTTAGGGATTTTTTTTAAAAAATGTTGTTCAGACCTCGAGGGCTAATTCTTTTTCAATGATAAAAAACCATCTGTTTCCACCAAAAAACCTTTCAGGGGATCGTTTGCAACAGTTTCGCAACATTTTTGAGTGAATTTCAAAACGTCAGATTTTTGCTGAAATTGTGACCGCGCGGCTTAGGGATTTTTTTAAAAAAATGTTGTTCAGACCTTGCGGGAAAATTCTTTTTCAATGATAAAAACCCGTCTGTTTCCACCGAAAAACCTTTCAGGGGATCGTTTGCAACAGTTTGGCACCATTTTTGAGTGAATTGCAGAACGTCAGATTTTTGCTGAAATTGTGACCGCGCCTTAGGGATTTTTTTAAAAAAAAGTTGTTCAGACCTCGAGGGCTAATTTTTTTTCGATGATAAAAACCCATCTGTTTCGACCGAAAAACCTTTCAGGGGATCGTTTGCAACAGTTTGGCACCATTTTTGAGTGAATTGCAGGACGTCAGATTTTTGCTGAAATTGTGACCGCGCGGCTTAGGGATTTTTTTAAAAAAATGTTGTTCAGACTTTGCGGGAAAATTCTTTTTCAATGATAAAAACCCATCTGTTTCCACCGAAAAACCTTTCAGGGGATCGTTTGCAACAGTTAGGGATTTTTTTTAAAAAAAGTTGTTCAGACTTCGAGGGCTAATTCTTTTTCAATGATAAAAACCCATCTGTTTCCCCCGAAAAACCTTTCAGGGGATCGTTTGCAACAGTTTGGCACCATTTTTGAGTGAATTGCAAAACGTCAGATTTTTGCTGAAATTGTGACCGCGCGGCTTAGGGATTTTTTTTAAAAAAAGTTGTTCAGACCTCGAGGGCTAATTCTTTTTCGATGATAAAAACCCATCTGTTTCCACCGAAAAACCTTTCAGGGGATCGTTTGCAACAGTTTGGCACCATTTTTGAGTGAATTGCAGAACGTCAGATTTTTGCTGAAATTCTGACCGCGCGGCTTAGAGATTTTTTCAAAAGAAAGTAGTTCAGACCTTGCAGGAAAATTCTTTTTCAATGATAAAAACCCACCTGTTTCCATGAAAAACCTTTCAGGGGATCGTTTGCAACAGTTTGGCACCATCTTTGAGTGAATTGCAGAACGTCAGATTTTTGCTGAAATTGTGACCGCGCGGCTTAGGGATTTTTTTTTAAAAAAGTTGTTCAGACCTCGAGGGCTAATTCTGTTTCGATCATAAAAACCCATCTGTTTCCACCGAAAAACCTTTCAGGGGATCGTTTGCAACAGTTTGGCACCATTTTTGAGTGAATTGCAGAACGTCAGATTTTTGCTGAAATTGTGACCGCGCGGCTTAGAGATTTTTTCAAAATAATGTTCTTCAGACCTTGCGGGAAAATTCTTTTTCAATGATAAAAGCCCGTCTGTTTCCACCGAAAAACCTTTCAGGGGATCGTTTGCAACAGTTTGGCACCATTTTTGAGTGAATTGCAGAACGTCAGATTTTTGCTGAAATTGTGACCGCGCGGCTTAGACATTTTTTTTAAAAAAAGTTGTTCACACCTCGAGGGCTAATTCTGTTTCGATGATAAAAACCCATCTGTTTCCACCGAAAAACCTTTCAGGGGATCGTTTGCAACAGTTTGGCACCATTTTTGAGTGAATTTCAAAACTTCAGATTTTTGCTGAAATTGTGACCGCGCGGCTTAGGATTTTTTTAAAAAAATGTTGTTCAGACCTTGCGGGAAAATTCTTTTTCAATGATAAAAACCCATCTGTTTCCACCGAAAAACCTTTCAGGGGATCGTTTGCAACAGTTTGGCACCATTTTTGAGTGAATTGCAAAACGTCAGATTTTTGCTGAAATTGTGACCGCGCGGCTTAGGGATTTTTTTTAAAAAAAGTTGTTCAGACCTCGAGGGCTAATTCTTTTTCGATGATAAGAACCCATCTGTTTCCACCGAAAAACCTTTCAGGGGATCGTTTGCAACAGTTTGGCACCATTTTTGAGTGAATTGCAGAACGTCAGGTTTTTGCTGAAATTCTGACCGCGCGGCTTAGAGATTTTTTCAAAAGAAAGTAGTTCAGACCTTGCAGGAAAATTCTTTTTCAATGATAAAAACCCACCTGTTTCCATGAAAAACCTTTCAGGGGATCGTTTGCAACAGTTTGGCACCATCTTTGAGTGAATTGCAGAACGTCAGATTTTTGCTGAAATTGTGACCGCGCGGCTTAGGGATTTTTTTTTAAAAAAGTTGTTCAGACCTCGAGGGCTAATTCTGTTTCGATCATAAAAACCCATCTGTTTCCACCGAAAAACCTTTCAGGGGATCGTTTGCAACAGTTTGGCACCATTTTTGAGTGAATTGCAGAACGTCAGATTTTTGCTGAAATTGTGACCGCGCGGCTTAGAGATTTTTTCAAAATAATGTTCTTCAGACCTTGCGGGAAAATTCTTTTTCAATGATAAAAGCCCGTCTGTTTCCACCGAAAAACCTTTCAGGGGATCGTTTGCAACAGTTTGGCACCATTTTTGAGTGAATTGCAGAACGTCAGATTTTTGCTGAAATTGTGACCGCGCGGCTTAGGGATTTTTTTTTAAAAAAGTTGTTCACACCTCGAGGGCTAATTCTGTTTCGATGATAAAAACCCATCTGTTTCCACCGAAAAACCTTTCAGGGGATCGTTTGCAACAGTTTGACACCATTTCTGAGTGAATTGCAGAACGTCAGATTTTTGCTGAAATTGTGACCGCGCGGCTTAGAGATTTTTTCAAAAAAAAGTTGTTCAGACCTTGCGGGAAAATTCTTTTTTAATGATAAAAACCCACCTGTTTCCATGAAAAACCTTTCAGGGGATCGTTTGCAACAGTTTGGCACCATCTTTGAGTGAATTGCAGAACGTCAGATTTTTCCTGAAATTGTGACCGCGCGGCTTAGGGATTTTTTTTTAAAAAAGTTGTTCAGACCTCGAGGGCTAATTCTGTTTCGATCATAAAAACCCATCTGTTTCCACCGAAAAACCTATCAGGTTTGCAACAGTTTGGAACCATTTTTGAGTGAATTCCAAAACGTCAGATTTTTGCTGAAATTGTGACCGCGCGGCTTAGGGATTTTTTTAAAAAAATGTTGTTCAGACCTTGCGGGAAAATTCTTTTTCAATGATAAAAACCCATCTGTTTCCACCGAAAAACCTTTCAGGGGATCGTTTGCAACAGTTTGGCACCATTTTTGAGTGAATTGCAGAACGTCAGATTTTCGCTGAAATTGTGACCGCGCCTTAGGGATTTTTTAAAAAAAATGTTGTTCAGACCTCGAGGGCTAATTCTTTTTCAATGATAAAAAACCATCTGTTTCCACCAAAAAACCTTTCAGGGGATCGTTTGCAACAGTTTCGCAACATTTTTGAGTGAATTTCAAAACGTCAGATTTTTGCTGAAATTGTGACCGCGCGGCTTAGGGATTTTTTTAAAAAAATGTTGTTCAGACCTTGCGGGAAAATTCTTTTTCAATGATAAAAACCCGTCTGTTTCCACCGAAAAACCTTTCAGGGGATCGTTTGCAACAGTTTGGCACCATTTTTGAGTGAATTGCAGAACGTCAGATTTTCGCTGAAATTGTGACCGCGCCTTAGGGATTTTTTTTAAAAAATGTTGTTCAGACCTCGAGGGCTAATTCTTTTTCAATGATAAAAAACCATCTGTTTCCACCAAAAAACCTTTCAGGGGATCGTTTGCAACAGTTTCGCAACATTTTTGAGTGAATTTCAAAACGTCAGATTTTTGCTGAAATTGTGACCGCGCGGCTTAGGGATTTTTTTAAAAAAATGTTGTTCAGACCTTGCGGGAAAATTCTTTTTCAATGATAAAAACCCGTCTGTTTCCACCGAAAAACCTTTCAGGGGATCGTTTGCAACAGTTTGGCACCATTTTTGAGTGAATTGCAGAACGTCAGATTTTTGCTGAAATTGTGACCGCGCCTTAGGGATTTTTTTAAAAAAAAGTTGTTCAGACCTCGAGGGCTAATTTTTTTTCGATGATAAAAACCCATCTGTTTCGACCGAAAAACCTTTCAGGGGATCGTTTGCAACAGTTTGGCACCATTTTTGAGTGAATTGCAGGACGTCAGATTTTTGCTGAAATTGTGACCGCGCGGCTTAGGGATTTTTTTAAAAAAATGTTGTTCAGACTTTGCGGGAAAATTCTTTTTCAATGATAAAAACCCATCTGTTTCCACCGAAAAACCTTTCAGGGGATCGTTTGCAACAGTTTGGCACCATTTTTGAGTGAATTGCAGAACGTCAGATTTTTGCTGAAATTGTGACCGCGCCTTAGGGATTTTTTTTAAAAAAAGTTGTTCAGACTTCGAGGGCTAATTCTTTTTCAATGATAAAAACCCATCTGTTTCCACCAAAAAACCTTTCAGGGGATCGTTTGCAACAGTTTGGCACCATTTTTGAGTGAATTGCAGAACGTCAGATTTTTGCTGAAATTGTGACCGCGCGACTTAGGGATTTTTTTAAAAAAATGTTGTTCAGACCTTGCGGGAAAATTCTTTTTCAATGATAAAAAACCATCTGTTTCCACCGAAAAACCTTTCAGGGGATCGTTTGCAACAGTTTGGCACCATTTTTGAGTGAATTGCAGAACGTCAGATTTTTGCTGAAATTGTGACCGCGCGGCTTAGGGATTTTTTTAAAAAAATGTTGTTCAGACCTTGCGGGAAAATTCTTTTTCAATGATAAAAACCCATCTGTTTCCACCGAAAAACCTTTCAGGGGATCGTTTGCAACAGTTTGGCACCATTTTTGAGTGAATTTCAAAACGTCAGATTTTTGCTGAAATTGTGACCGCGCGGCTTAGGGATTTTTTTAAAAAAATGTTGTTCAGACCTTTTGGGAAAATTCTTTTTCAATGATAAAAACCCATCTGTTTCCACCGAAAAACCTTTCAGGGGATCGTTTGCAACAGTTTGGCACCATTTTTGAGTGAATTGCAGAACGTCAGATTTTTGCTGAAATTGTTACCGCGCCTTAGGGATTTTTTTTTAAAAAAAGTTGTTCAGACCTCGAGGGCTAATTCTTTTTCAATGATAAAAAACCATCTGTTTCCACCAAAAAACCTTTCAGGGGATCGTTTGCAACAGTTTGGCACCATTTTTGAGTGAATTGCAGAACGTCAGATTTTTGCTGAAATTGTGACCGCGCGGCTTAGGGATTTTTTCAAAAAAAAGTTGTTCAGACCTTGCGGGAACATTCTTTTTCAATGATAAAAACCCATCTGTTTCCACCGAAAAACCTTTCAGGGGATCGTTTGCAACAGTTTGGCATCATTTTTGAGTGAATCGCAAAACGTCAGATTTTTGCTGAAATTGTGACCGCGCGGCTTAGGGATTTTTTTCAAAAAAATGTTGTTCAGACCTTGCGGGAAAATTCTTTTTCAATGATAAAAACCCATCTGTTTCCACCGAAAAACCTTTCAGGGGATGGTTTGCAACAGTTTGGCCTGATTTTTGAGTGAATTGCAGAACGTCAGATTTTTGCTGAAATTGTGACCGCGCGGCTTAGGGATTTTTTCAAAAAAAAGTTGCTCAGACCTTGCGGGGAAATTCTTTTTCAATGATAAAAAACCATCTGTTTCCACCAAAAAACCTTTCAGGGGATCGTTTGCAACAGTTTGGCACCATTTTTGAGTGAATTGCAGAACGTCAGATTTTTGCTGAAATTGTGACCGCGCGGCTTAGGGATTTTTTTAAAAAAATGTTGTTCAGACCTTGCGGGAAAATTCTTTTTCAATGATAAAAACCCATCTGTTTCCACCGAAAAACCTTTCAGGGGATCGTTTGCAACAGTTTGGCACCATTTTTGAGTGAATTTCAAAACGTCAGATTTTTGCTGAAATTGTGACCGCGCGGCTTAGGGATTTTTTTAAAAAAATGTTGTTCAGACCTTGCGGGAAAATTCTTTTTCAATGATAAAAACCCGTCTGTTTCCACCGAAAAACCTTTCAGGGGATCGTTTGCAACAGTTTGGCACCATTTTTGAGTGAATTGCAGAACGTCAGATTTTTGCTGAAATTGTGACCGCGCCTTAGGGATTTTTTTAAAAAAAAGTTGTTCAGACCTCGAGGGCTAATTTTTTTCGATGATAAAAACCCATCTGTTTCGACCGAAAAACCTTTCAGGGGATCGTTTGCAACAGTTTGGCACCATTTTTGAGTGAATCGCAAAACGTCAGATTTTTGCTGAAATTGTGACCGCGCGGCTTAGGGATTTTTTTAAAAAAATGTTGTTCAGACTTTGCGGGAAAATTCTTTTTCAATGATAAAAACCCATCTGTTTCCACGGAAAAACCTTTCAGGGGATCGTTTGCAACAGTTTGGCACCATTTTTGAGTGAATTGCAGAACGTCAGATTTTTGCTGAAATTGTGACCGCGCCTTAGGGATTTTTTTTAAAAAAAGTTGTTCAGACTTCGAGGGCTAATTCTTTTTCAATGATAAAAAACCATCTGTTTCCACCAAAAAACCTTTCAGGGGATCGTTTGCAACAGTTTCGCAACATTTTTGAGTGAATTTCAAAACGTCAGATTTTTGCTGAAATTGTGACCGCGCGGCTTAGGGATTTTTTTAAAAAAATGTTGTTCAGACCTTGCGGGAAAATTCTTTTTCAATGATAAAAAACCATCTGTTTCCACCAAAAAACCTTTCAGGGGATCGTTTGCAACAGTTTCGCAACATTTTTGAGTGAATTTCAAAACGTCAGATTTTTGCTGAAATTGTGACCGCGCGGCTTAGGGATTTTTTTAAAAAAATGTTGTTCAGACCTTGCGGGAAAATTCTTTTTCAATGATAAAAACCCATCTGTTTCCACCGAAAAACCTTTCAGGGGATCGTTTGCAACAGTTTGGCATGATTTTTGAGTGAATTTCAAAACGTCAGATTTTTGCTGAAATTGTGACCGCGCGGCTTAGGGATTTTTTTAAAAAAAAGTTGTTCAGACCTTGCGGGAAAATTCTTTTTCAATGATAAAAACCCATCTGTTTCCACCGAAAAACCTTTCAGGGGATCCTTTGCAACAGTTTGGCACCATTTTTGAGTGAATTTCAAAACGTTAGATTTTTGCTGAAATTGTGACCGCGCGGCTTAGGGATTTTTTCAAAAAAAAGTTGCTCAGACCTTGCGGGAAAATTCTTTTTCAATGATAAAAAACCATCTGTTTCCACCAAAAAACCTTTCAGGGGATCGTTTGCAACAGTTTGGCACCATTTTTGAGTGAATTGCAGAACGTCAGATTTTTGCTGAAATTGTGACCGCGCGGCATAGAGATTTTTTCAAAAAAAAGTTGTTCAGACCTTGCGGGAAAATTCTTTTTCAATGATAAAAACCCATCTGTTTCCACCAAAAAACCTTTCAGGGGATCGTTTGCAACAGTTTGGCACCATTTTTGAGTGAATTGCAGAACGTCAGATTTTTGCTGAAATTGTGACCGCGCGACTTAGGGATTTTTTTAAAAAAATGTTGTTCAGACCTTGCGGGAAAATTCTTTTTCAATGATAAAAAACCATCTGTTTCCACCGAAAAACCTTTCAGGGGATCGTTTGCAACAGTTTGGCACCATTTTTGAGTGAATTGCAGAACGTCAGATTTTTGCTGAAATTGTGACCGCGCGGCTTAGGGATTTTTTTTTAAAAATGTTGTTCAGACATTGCGGGAAAATTCTTTTTCAATGATAAAAACCCATCTGTTTCCACCGAAAAACCTTTCAGGGGATCGTTTGCAACAGTTTGGCACCATTTTTGAGTGAATTTCAAAACGTCAGATTTTTGCTGAAATTGTGACCGCGCGGCTTAGGGATTTTTTTAAAAAAATGTTGTTCAGACCTTGCGGGAAAATTCTTTTTCAATGATAAAAACCCATCTGTTTCCACCGAAAAACCTTTCAGGGGATCGTTTGCAACAGTTTGGCACCATTTTTGAGTGAATTGCAGAACGTCAGATTTTTGCTGAAATTGTGACCGCGCCTTAGGGATTTTTTTTAAAAAAAAGTTGTTCAGACCTCGAGGGCTAATTCTTTTTCAATGATAAAAAACCATCTGTTTCCACCAAAAAACCTTTCAGGGGATCGTTTGCAACAGTTTGGCACCATTTTTGAGTGAATTGCAGAACGTCAGATTTTTGCTGAAATTGTGACCGCGCGGCTTAGGGATTTTTTCAAAAAAAAGTTGTTCAGACCTTGCGGGAACATTCTTTTTCAATGATAAAAACCCATCTGTTTCCACCGAAAAACCTTTCAGGGGATCGTTTGCAACAGTTTGGCATCATTTGTGAGTGAATCGCAAAACGTCAGATTTTTGCTGAAATTGTGACCGCGCGGCTTAGGGATTTTTTTAAAAAAATGTTGTTCAGACCTTGCGGGAAAATTCTTTTTCAATGATAAAAACCCATCTGTTTCCACCGAAAAACCTTTCAGGGGATGGTTTGCAACAGTTTGGCCTGATTTTTGAGTGAATTGCAAAACGTCAGATTTTTGCTGAAATTGTGACCGCGCGGCTTAGGGATTTTTTTAAAAAAATGTTGTTCAGACCTTGCGGGAAAATTCTTTTTCAATGATAAAAACCCATCTGTTTCCACCGAAAAACCTTTCAGGGGATCGTTTGCAACAGTTTGGCACCATTTTTGAGTGACTTGCAGAACGTCAGATTTTTGCTGAAATTGTGACCGCGCCTTAGGGATTTTTTTTTTAAAAAGTTGTTCAGACCTCGAGGGCTAATTCTTTTTCGATGATAAAAACCCATCTGTTTCCACCGCAAAACCTTTCAGGGGATCGTTTGCAACAGTTTGGCACCATTTTTGAGTGAATTTCAAAACGTCAGATTTTTGCTGAAATTGTGACCGCGCGGCTTAGGGATTTTTTAAAAAAAATGTTGTTCAGACCTTGCGGGAAAATTCTTTTTCAATGATAAAAACCCATCTGTTTCCACCGAAAAACCTTTCAAGGGGATCGTTTGCAACAGTTTGGCACCATTTTTGAGTGAATTGCAGAACGTCAGATTTTTGCTGAAATTGTGACCGCGCGGCTTAGGGATTTTTTCAAAAAAAAGTTGTTCAGACCTTGCGGGAACATTCTTTTTCAATGATAAAAACCCATCTGTTTCCACCGAAAAACCTTTCAGGGGATCGTTTGCAACAGTTTGGCACCATTTTTGAGTGAATTGCAAAACGTCAGATTTTTGCTGAAATTGTGACCGCGCGGCTTAGGGATTTTTTTAAAAAAATGTTGTTCAGACCTTGCGGGAAAATTCTTTTTCAATGATAAAAACCCATCTGTTTCCACCGAAAAACCTTTCAGGGGATCGTTTGCAACAGTTTGGCACCATTTTTGAGTGACTTGCAGAACGTCAGATTTTTGCTGAAATTGTGACCGCGCCTTAGGGATTTTTTTTTAAAAAAGTTGTTCAGACCTCAAGGGCTAATTCTTTTTCGATGATAAAAACCCATCTGTTTCCACCGCAAAACCTTTCAGGGGATCGTTTGCAACAGTTTGGCACCATTTTTGAGTGAATTTCAAAACGTCAGATTTTTGCTGAAATTGTGACCGCGCGGCTTAGGGATTTTTTTAAAAAAATGTTGTTCAGACCTTGCGGGAAAATTCTTTTTCAATGATAAAAACCCATCTGTTTCCACCGAAAAACCTTTCAAGGGGATCGTTTGCAACAGTTTGGCACCATTTTTGAGTGAATTGCAGAACGTCAGATTTTTGCTGAAATTGTGACCGCGCGGCTTAGGGATTTTTTCAAAAAAAAGTTGTTCAGACCTTGCGGGAACATTCTTTTTCAATGATAAAAACCCATCTGTTTCCACCGAAAAACCTTTCAGGGGATCGTTTGCAACAGTTTGGCACCATTTTTGAGTGAATCGCAAAACGTCAGATTTTTGCTGAAATTGTGACCGCGCGGCTTAGGGATTTTTTTCAAAAAAATGTTGTTCAGACCTTGCGGGAAAATTCTTTTTCAATCATAAAAACCCATCTGTTTCCACCGAAAAACCTTTCAGGGGATCGTTTGCAACAGTTTGGCACCATTTTTGAGTGACTTGCAGAACGTCAGATTTTTGCTGAAATTGTGACCGCGCCTTAGGGATTTTTTTTTAAAAAAGTTGTTCAGACCTCGAGGGCTAATTCTTTTTCGATGATAAAAACCCATCTGTTTCCACCGCAAAACCTTTCAGGGGATCGTTTGCAACAGTTTGGCACCATTTTTGAGTGAATTTCAAAACGTCAGATTTTTGCTGAAATTGTGACCGCGCGGCTTAGGGATTTTTTAAAAAAAATGTTGTTCAGACCTTGCGGGAAAATTCTTTTTCAATGATAAAAACCCATCTGTTTCCACCGAAAAACCTTTCAAGGGGATCGTTTGCAACAGTTTGGCACCATTTTTGAGTGAATTGCAGAACGTCAGATTTTTGCTGAAATTGTGACCGCGCGGCTTAGGGATTTTTTCAAAAAAAAGTTGTTCAGACCTTGCGGGAACATTCTTTTTCAATGATAAAAACCCATCTGTTTCCACCGAAAAACCTTTCAGGGGATCGTTTGCAACAGTTTGGCACCATTTTTGAGTGAATCGCAAAACGTCAGATTTTTGCTGAAATTGTGACCGCGCGGCTTAGGGATTTTTTTAAAAAAAATGTTGTTCAGACCTTGCGGGAAAATTCTTTTTCAATGATAAAAACCCATCTGTTTCCACCGAAAAACCTTTCAGGGGATGGTTTGCAACAGTTTGGCCTGATTTTTGAGTGAATTGCAAAACGTCAGATTTTTGCTGAAATTGTGACCGCGCGGCTTAGGGATTTTTTCAAAAAAAAGTTGTTCAGACCTTGCGGGGAAATTCTTTTTCAATGATAAAAAACCATCTGTTTCCACCAAAAAACCTTTCAGGGGATCGTTTGCAACAGTTTGGCACCATTTTTGAGTGAATTGCAGAACGTCAGATTTTTGCTGAAATTGTGACCGCGCGTCTTAGGGATTTTTTTTAAAAAATGTTGTTCAGACCTTGCGGGAAAATTCTTTTTCAATGATAAAAACCCATCTGTTTCCACCGAAAAACCTTTCAGGGGATCGTTTGCAACAGTTTGGCACCATTTTTGAGTGAATTTCAAAACGTCAGATGTTTGCAGATATTGTGACCGCGCGGCTTAGGGATTTTTTTTAAAAAATGTTGTTCAGACCTTGCGCGAAAATTCTTTTTCGATGATAAAAACCCATCTGTTTCCACCGAAAAACCTTTCAGGGGATCGTTTGCAACAGTTTGGCACCATTTTTGAGTGAATTGCAGAACGTCAGATTTTTGCTGAAATTGTGACCGCGCCTTAGGGATTTTTTTAAAAAAAAATTGTTCAGACCTCGAGGGCTAATTCTTTTTCGATGATAAAAACCCATCTGTTTCCACCGAAAAACCTTTCAGGGGATCGTTTGCAACAGTTTGGCACCATTTTTGAGTGAATTTCAAAACGTCAGATTTTTGCTGAAATTGTGACCGCGCGGCTTAGGGATTTTTTTTAAAAAATGTTGTTCAGACCTTGCGGGAAAATTCTTTTTCAATGATAAAAACCCATCTGTTTCCACCGAAAAACCTTTCAGGGGATCGTTTGCAACAGTTTGGCACCATTTTTGAGTGAATTGCAGAACGTCAGATTTTTGCTGAAATTGTGACCGCGCGGCTTAGGGATTTTTTCAAAAAAAAGTTGTTCAGACCTTGCGGGAACATTCTTTTTCAATGATAAAAACCCATCTGTTTCCACCGAAAAACCTTTCAGGGGATCGTTTGCAACAGTTTGGCACCATTTTTGAGTGAATCGCAAAACGTCAGATTTTTGCTGAAATTGTGACCGCGCGGCTTAGGGATTTTTTTCAAAAAAATGTTGTTCAGACCTTGCGGGAAAATTCTTTTTCAATGATAAAAACCCATCTGTTTCCACCGAAAAACCTTTCAGGGGATGGTTTGCAACAGTTTGGCCTGATTTTTGAGTGAATTGCAGAACGTCAGATTTTTGCTGAAATTGTGACCGCGCGGCTTAGGAATTTTTTCAAAAAAAAAGTTGTTCAGACCTTGCGGGGAAATTCTTTTTCAATGATAAAAAACCATCTGTTTCCACCAAAAAACCTTTCAGGGGATCGTTTGCAACAGTTTGGCACCATTTTTGAGTGAATTGCAGAACGTCAGATTTTTGCTGAAATTGTGACCGCGCGTCTTAGGGATTTTTTTAAAAAAATGTTGTTCAGACCTTGCGGGAAAATTCTTTTTCAATGATAAAAACCCATCTGTTTCCACCGAAAAACCTTTCAGGGGATCGTTTGCAACAGTTTGGCACCATTTTTGAGTGAATTGCAGAACGTCAGATTTTTGCTGAAATTGTGACCGCGCCTTAGGGATTTTTTAAAAAAAAAGTTGTTCAGACCTCGAGGGCTAATTCTTTTTCAATGATAAAAAACCATCTGTTTCCACCAAAAAACCTTTCAGGGGATCGTTTGCAACAGTTTGGCACCATTTTTGAGTGAATTGCAGAAGGTCAGATTTTTGCTGAAATTCTGACCGCGCGTGGCTTAGGGATTTTTTCAAAAAAAAGTTGTTCAGACCTTGCGGGAACATTCTTTTTCAATGATAAAAACCCATCTGTTTCCACTGAAAAACCTTTCAGGGGATCGTTTGCAACAGTTTGGCACCATTTTTGAGTGAATCGCAAAACGTCAGATTTTTGCTGAAATTGTGACCGCGCGGCTTAGGGTTTTTAAAAAAAAATGTTGTTCAGACCTTGCGCGAAAATTCTTTTTCAATGATAAAAACCCATCTGTTTCCACCGAAAAACCTTTCAGGGGATCGTTTGCAACAGTTTGGCACCATTTTTGAGTGAATTGCAGAACGTCAGATTTTTGCTGAAATTGTGACCGCTCCTTAGGGATTTTTTTTTAAAAAAGTTGTTCAGACCTCGAGGGCTAATTCTTTTTCGATGATAAAAACCCATCTGTTTCCACCGAAAAACCTTTCAGGGGATCGTTTGCAACAGTTTGGCACCATTTTTGAGTGAATTTCAAAACGTCAGATTTTTGATGAAATTGTGACCGCGCGGCTTAGAGATTTTTTCAAAAAAAAGGTGTTCATACCTCGAGGGATAATTCTGTTTCGATGATAAAAACCCATCTTTTTCCACTGAAAAACCTTTCAGAGGATCGTTTGGAACAGTTTGGCACCATTTTTGAGTGAATTGCAAAACGTCAGATTTTTGCTGAAATTGTGACCGCGCGGCTTAGAGATTTTTTTTAAAAAAAGTTGTTCAGACCTCGAGGGTTAATTCTGTTTCGATGATAAAAACCCATCTGTTTCCACCGAAAAACCTTTCAGGGGATCGTTTGCAACAATTTGGCACCATTTTTGAGTGAATTGCAGAACGTCAGATTTTTGCTGAAATTGTCACCGAGCGTGGCTTAGGGATTTTTTCAAAAAAAGGTTGTTCAGACCTTGCGGGAAAATTCTTTTTCAATGATAAAAAACCATCTGTTTCCACCAAAAAACCTTTCAGGGGATCGTTTGCAACAGTTTGGCACCATTTTTGAGTGAATTGCAGAACGTCAGATTTTTGCTGAAATTGTGACCACGCGGCTTAGGGATTTTTTTAAAAAAATGTTGTTCAGACCTTGCGGGAAAATTCTTTTTCAATGATAAAAACCCATCTGTTTCCACCGAAAAACCTTTCAGGGGATCGTTTGCAACAGTTTGGCACCATTTTTGAGTGAATTTCAATACGTCAGATTTTTGCAGATATTGTGACCGCGCGGCTTAGGGTTTTTTTAAAAAAATGTTGTTCAGACCTTGCGCGAAAATTCTTTTTCAATGATAAAAACCCATCTGTTTCCACCGAAAAACCTTTCAGGGGATCGTTTGCAACAGTTTGGCACCATTTTTGAGTGAATTGCAGAACGTCAGATTTTTGCTGAAATTGTGACCGCGCCTTAGGGATTTTTTTAAAAAAAAGTTGTTCAGACCTCGAGGGCTAATTCTTTTTCGATGATAAAAACCCATCTGTTTCCACCGAAAAACCTTTCAGGGGATCGTTTGCAACAGTTTGGCACCATTTTTGAGTGAATTTCAAAACGTCAGATTTTTGATGAAATTGTGAACGCGCGGCTTAGAGATTTTTTCAAAAAAAAGTTGTTCATACCTCGAGGGCTAATTCTGTTTCGATGATAAAAACCCAACTTTTTCCACTGAAAAACCTTTCATAGGATCATTTGCAACAGTTTGGCACCATTTTTGAATGAATTGCAAAACGTCAGATTTTTGCTGAAATTGTGACCGCGCGGCTTAGGGATTTTTTAAAAAAAATGTTGTTCAGACATTGCGGGAAAATTATTTTTCAATGATAAAAACCCATCTGTTTCCACCGAAAAACCTTTCAGGGGATCGTTTGCAACAGTTTGGCACCATTTTTGAGTTAATTGCAGAACGTCAGATTTCTGCTGACATTGTGACCGCGCGGCTTAGGGATTTTTTTTAAAAGAAGTTGTTCAGACCTCGAGGGCTAATTCTTTTTCGATGATAAAAACCCATCTGTTTCCACCAAAAAACCTTTCAGGGGATCGTTTGCAACAGTTTGGCGCCATTTTTGAGTGAATTGCAGAACGTCAGATTTTTGCTGAAATTGTGACCGCGCGGCTTAGAGATTTTTTCAAAAAAAGTTGTTCATACCTCGAGGGCTAATTCAGTTTCGATGATAAAAACCCATCTGTTTCCACTGAAAAACCTTTCAGAGGATCGTTTGCAACAGTTTGGCACCATTTTTGAGTGAATTGCAAAACGTCAGATTTTTGCTGAAATTGTGACCGCGCGGCTTAGAGATTTTTTTTTAAAAAAGTTGTTCAGACCTCGAGGGTTAATTCTGTTTCGATGATAAAAACCCATCTGTTTCCACCGAAAAACCTTTCAGGGGATCGTTTGCAAGAAGTTGGCACCATTTTTGAGTGAATTGCAGAACGTCAGATTTTTGCTGAAATTGTGACCGAGCGTGGCTTAGGGATTTTTTCAAAAAAAGGTTGTTCAGACCTTGCGGGAAAATTCTTTTTCAATGATAAAAACCCATCTGTTTCCACCGAAAAACCTTTCAGGGGATCGTTTGCAACAGTTTGGCACCATTTTTGAGTGAATTGCAGAACGTCAGATTTTTGCTGAAATTGTGACCGCACGGCTTAGGGATTTGTTTTAAAAAAAGTTGTTCAGACCTCGAGGGCTAATTCTGTTTCGATGATAAAAACCCATCTGTTTCCACCAAAAAACCTTTCAGGGGATTGTTTGCAACAGTTTGGCACCATTTTTGAGTGAATTGCAGAAGGTCAGATTTTTGCTGAAATTGTGACCGCGCGGCTTAGGGATTTTTTCAAAAAAAAGTTGTTCAGACCTTGCGGGAAAATTCTTTTTCAATGATAAAAACCCATCTGTTTCCACCGAAAAACCTTTCAGGGGATCGTTTGCAACAGTTTGGCACCATTTTTGAGTGAATTGCAGAACGTCAGATTTTTGCTGAAATTGTGACCGCGCGGCTTAGGGATTTTTTCAAAAAAAAGTTGTTCAGACCTTGCGGGAAAATTCTTTTTCAATGATAAAAACCCATCTGTTTCCACCGAAAAACCTTTCAGGGGATCGTTTGCAAAAGTTTGGCACCATTTTTGAGTGAATTTCAAAACGTCAGATTTTTGCTGAAATTGTGACCGCGCGGTTTAGGGATTTTTTTAAAAAAATGTTGTTCAGACCTTGCGGGAAAATTCTTTTTCAATGATAAAAACCCATCTGTTTCCACCGAAAAACCTTTCAGGGGATCGTTTGCAACAGTTTGGCACCATTTTTGAGTGAATTTCAAAACGTCAGATTTTTGCAGATATTGTGACCGCGCGGCTTAGGGATTTTTTTAAAAAAATGTTGTTCAGACCTTGCGGGAAAATTCTTTTTCGATGATAAAAACCCATCTGTTTCCACCGAAAAACCTTTCAGGGGATCGTTTGCAACAGTTTGGCACCATTTTTGAGTGAATTGCAGAACGTCAGATTTTTGCTGAAATTGTGACCGCGCCTTAGGGATTTTTTTTAAAAAAAGTTGTTCAGACCTCGAGGGCTAATTCTTTTTCGATGATAAAAACCCATCTGTTTCCACCGAAAAACCTTTCAGGGGATCGTTTGCAACAGTTTGGCACCATTTTTGAGTGAATTGCAAAACGTCAGATTTTTGCTGAAATTGTGACCGCGCGGCTTAGGGATTTTTTCAAAAAAAAGTTGTTCAGACCTTGCGGGAACATTCTTTTTCAATGATAAAAACCCATCTGTTTCCACCGAAAAACCTTTCAGGGGATCGTTTGCAACAGTTTGGCACCATTTTTGAGTGAATCGCAAAACGTCAGATTTTTGCTGAAATTGTGACTGAGCGGCTTAGGGATTTTTTTCAAAAAAATGTTGTTCAGACCATGCGGGAAAATTCTTTTTCAATGATAAAAACCCATCTGTTTCCACCGAAAAACCTTTCAGGGGATCGTTTCCAACAGTTTGACCTGATTTTTGAGTGAATTGCAAAACGTCAGATTTTTGCTGAAATTGTGACCGCGCAGCTTAGGGATTTTTTCAAAAAAAAGTTGTTCAGACCTTGCGGGAAAATTCTTTTTCAATGATAAAAAACCATCTGTTTCCACCAAAAAACCTTTCAGGGGATCGTTTGCAACAGTTTGGCACCATTTTTGAGTGAATTGCAGAACGTCAGATTTTTGCTGAAATTGTGACCACGCGGCTTAGGGATTTTTTTAAAAAAAAGTTGTTCAGACCTCGAGGGCTAATTCTTTTTCGATGATAAAAACCCATCTGTTTCCACCGAAAAACCTTTCAGGGGATCGTTTGCAACAGTTTGGCACCATTTTTGAGTGAATTTCAAAACGTCAGATTTTTGATGAAATTGTGACCGCGCAGCTTAGAGATTTTTTCAAAAAAAAGGTGTTCATACCTCGAGGGATAATTCTGTTTCGATGATAAAAACCCATCTTTTTCCACTGAAAAACCTTTCAGAGGATCGTTTGCAACAGTTTGGCACCATTTTTGAGTGAATTGCAAAACGTCAGATTTTTGCTGAAATTGTGACCGCGCGGCTTAGAGATTTTTTTAAAAAAAAGTTGTTCAGACCTCGAGGGTTAATTCTGTTTCGATGATAAAAACCCATCTGTTTCCACCGAAAAACCTTTCAGGGGATCGTTTGCAACAATTTGGCACCATTTTTGAGTGAATTGCAGAACGTCAGATTTTTGCTGAAATTGTGACCGAGCGTGGCTTAGGGATTTTTTCAAAAAAAGGTTGTTCAGACCTTGCGGGAAAATTCTTTTTCAATGATAAAAAACCATCTGTTTCCACCAAAAAACCTTTCAGGGGATCGTTTGCAACAGTTTGGCACCATTTTTGAGTGAATTGCAGAACGTCAGATTTTTGCTGAAATTGTGACCACGCGGCTTAGGGATTTTTTTAAAAAAATGTTGTTCAGACCTTGCGGGAAAATTCTTTTTCAATGATAAAAACCCATCTGTTTCCACCGAAAAACCTTTCAGGGGATCGTTTGCAACAGTTTGGCACCATTTTTGAGTGAATTTCAATACGTCAGATTTTTGCAGATATTGTGACCGCGCGGCTTAGGGTTTTTTTAAAAAAATGTTGTTCAGACCTTGCGCGAAAATTCTTTTTCAATGATAAAAACCCATCTGTTTCCACCGAAAAACCTTTCAGGGGATCGTTTGCAACAGTTTGGCACCATTTTTGAGTTAATTGCAAAACGTCAGTTTTTTGCTGAAATTGTGACCGCGCGGCTTAGAGATTTTTTTTTTAAAAAGTTGTTCAGACCTCGAGGGTTAATTCTGTTTCGATGATAAAAACCCATCTGTTTCCACCGAAAAACCTTTCAGGGGATCGTTTGCAACAATTTGGCACCATTTTTGAGTGAATTGCAGAACGTCAGATTTTTGCTGAAATTGTGACCGAGCGTGGCTTAGGGGTTTTTTCAAAAAAAGGTTGTTCAGACCTTGCGGGAAAATTCTTTTTCAATGATAAAAACCCATCTGTTTCCACCGAAAAACCTTTCAGGGGATCGTTTGCAACAGTTTGGCACCATTTTTGAGTGAATTGCAGAACGTCAGATTTTTGCTGAAATTGTGACCGCACGGCTTAGGGATTTGTTTTAAAAAAAGTTGTTCAGACCTCGAGGGCTAATTCTGTTTCGATGATAAAAACCCATCTGTTTCCACCAAAAAACCTTTCAGGGGATTGTTTGCAACAGTTTGGCACCATTTTTGAGTGAATTGCAGAACGTCAGATTTTTGCTGAAATTGTGACCGCTCCTTAGGGATTTTTTTTAAAAAAAGTTGTTCAGACCTCGAGGGCTAATTCTTTTTCGATGATAAAAACCCATCTGTTTCCACCGAAAAACCTTTCAGGGGATCGTTTGCAACAGTTTGGCACCATTTTTGAGTGAATTTCAAAACGTCAGATTTTTGATGAAATTGTGACCGCGCAGCTTAGAGATTTTTTCAAAAAAAAGGTGTTCATACCTCGAGGGATAATTCTGTTTCGATGATGTCAGAGCTGCTTGAAGATCCTAGCTCACAGAGGATCACGCTAGCCAGCGATCATTAAGTAAAAGTCTTTATTGAATTACAGTTTCCATTCTCACGCTGCTGCGCGCAAACTCTACGTCTAGTAGCTAGATCGGCGAAGCTCCGTCTGAATCTCCGCCCCTTGTGCACCAACTTAATATCCTAGCCTTGCTCCACCTTTTCCGCCTGACTGTCCTCCTCTGGGTCCCTCTACCCCCCGGGGCTTCTTCCTTCCGGGATTCTTCTGACGCTGACCCGGACCCTCCTGCCTCCTTGCGCCGGGCTTTAGGACCTGGTTCCCTTTCGGGGCTGCTTACTGCGCCGCCTTCCTCTGCATTTGAACTTGGCGCGCGCGCCCAGCCTTCCACCTTCCTCTTAACCGTTTCTTCGCTCCCCGATGGAGGTGTGGCCACTCCTGACTCATGCCCTCCCTCCTGTGGTGAGCTGCCAGCGTTTCCCCCCTGGCTCCCTTCCTCTTCCCTGCTTCCTGGCGGTGACGCTGGTCCCGATTTCCAGCTGCTCCCTCCTGAGTCCCTTCTGGCTCTATCTTCCTGGGGTGCCCCCCTTGACTCCCCCCTTGCCCTGGCCACTGGTGCTCCTTTCTGTGAATCCTCTGATTCACTGGAAAGACTAGGAGATCTCGGGTCGTCGTCATCACTCATCTTTTCTTCTGCCTCCTCCCCTTCGCTCTCTGTTTCCTCCCTTGCCCGTGCCTCTGCTCCTAAACCCCTGACATCCATCCCCCCCTCGAAGCCCCCCATTCCCCCCTCCCCTCCTTCCGGTGCTGGAGCTGGGGGCTGCTGTTGCAAAGGGACGAACGTCGGATATCGGTCGCTTCCCGTGGCGGGCCTCCATCTGAAGTCTTCCGGTTCTTCCTCCCTGCTCTCGTCGACGACGGTCACCTCCGCTTCCATCTCTGTGCCGCCGTGCTCGAAACCAGGGTCGTCCCCGAAAATGTCCATGTCCGTCTCTCCCTCACTTCCTCCTGGCGGCGTTGCTCGTCCTGAGCATTCCAGCCACTTTCTGCGGAACTGCTCCTCTGGCCTATCGTCCCACCAATACGAGGGTTCTGAGGCGGATCCCGAGGGTGACCCCTCCGGGGAACGGACGTCTCGTGTCGGTTCCTCGTCCGAGTCGAACCCCCGGAACGTGCTGGTCGAAAGCGTGGGCGTGAAAAGCCAGTCGTCGAAAAAGTCTGCTGGCATAGGTCTATGTGGGAAGAGGGCATGAAACTCGTCTTTGAGCAGAGGTTCGTCTAAGGCGTAGCCCGGCACCCAGCTGTTCGCACTGGCCGGGGTGCCCTCCTTGGCGAGAAAGTATTCTACCCCCTCTTCCCCCCATCTGGAGTCCAAAATCTCCGTGACTTCGTTGATGCGCTCCTTCTGTGCCACTCCCGCGTGCCCTGTTCTGTCTCTGGCCGGACTCGGCGCCGTTCCGGGTTCCTGGAACCTGTGCGGTGCCTTGTAGGGAGTGAGCACCGATCTGTGGAATACCGGATGCATTCTGGAACCCTCCGGAAGTGCCAGTCTGAAAGCTACCGGGTTGACCTGCTCTTCGACTCGGTAGGGCCCCAGTTGCTTGTGCCCTAGTTTCTTCTTGGCCAACGACCTGGCCGGCACTGCGTGGGCTGCTAACCAAACCCAGTCTCCCACGTGGAGCTCTTCTCCAACCCTTCTGTGCTTGTCTGCTTGTACCTTGTATGCGTGCTTGGCCAGCTCCAGGTGGCGCCGCAGCTGATCATGGACTTCCTGCAGCTCCGACGCGAACGCATCTGCTGTCTGCGGCTCCCCCTCCCCCATTCTTTCCAGTCCCGGGAAGGTTCTGGGGTGCCTCCCGTTGTTGGCGAAGAACGGCGTGACCCCCGTGGACACGTGCTTCGTGTTGTTGTAGGCGAACTCGGCAAGCGGCAGGTAATCCACCCACGTCGCAGGCTGTTGATTTGCATAACATCTCAGGTACTGCTGCATGATGGCATTGACCCGCTCCGCTTGCCCGTTGGTCTGCGGGTGTCTAGCCGACGCCAGGTTGATCTTGACGTTCAGGAAGCCCATCAGCTTCTGCCAGAAATTCGAGATGAACTGCCGCCCCCGGTCGGACAGAATAGACCGTGGCAGACCGTGAACCTTGAACACGTGGTCTATGAACAGTTTGGCGGTTTGCTCCGCCGTGGCCACCTTAGCACACGGAATGAAATGGGCCATCATGGAAAACAGGTCCACCACCACCAGCACTGCCGTCTTGCCCCTTGAGCTGGGCAGATCCGTGACAAAGTCCAGGGCCACCCTTTCCCAAGGTTCGACCGGAGTTTGCAGCGGTTCCAACAGTCCGGCCGGCGGTTTGTGCACTGGCTTGGCCCTCTGGCAGGTGTCACACCTCGCCACGTAGTCTGCGACCTCCCCTCTCATTCCAGGCCACCAGAAATCCCTGGCTACTAATTCCACCGTCTTCTCCTTGCCAAAGTGCCCGGCCGTGGGCGCGTCGTGCAGCTGCTGCAGCACCTTGGCTCGAAGTTCGTCTCCCGGCACGTAGATGGCCCCTTTACGGATGAGCAATCCATCTCTTAGCTGGAAACCGTCGGCCGCTGCCTTGCCCCTTTGCACCTCTGCCATCTTTGCTTGTGCGAAGGAGTCCCCCTGCAACGCTCGTCGCACCGCCTCTAGGTCCACGGTCGCCGCGGCGCACGCCCACACTGTCGGTGCGAAGATGTGCATGGCGGCCGCTGGTGTTGCGTCCTCCAGATACTGTGGCTTACGGGAGAGAGCGTCTGCCATGATGTTGGTGTCCCCCGGGACATACTCTATTCGGAAGTCGAAGTTCGCAAAGAACTCAGCCCAACGTATCTGCCTCTGGTTCAGGAACTGTGCCGTGCGCCAGTGCTCTAGATTCTTGTGGTCCGTGCAAACCTGCACCGTGTGCTTGGCGCCGATCAGAAAGTGCCTCCACGCCTTGAACGCTGCGTGAATGGCCAGCAACTCCCTGTCCCATATGGTGTAGTTCTG
>NW_027669948.1:22500-24013 GCF_964188305.1 Podarcis bocagei | reverse complement strand
CCCTAACCCTACCCCCTTAACCTAACCCTACTCCTAACCCTAACACTAACCCATAACCCTAACCCTAACCCTAAACTCTAACCCTAACCCTAAACCTTAACCTACCCCTACACTAACCCTAACCCTAACCCTAACCCTAACCCTAACCCTAACCCTAACCCTAACCCAAACCCTAACCCTAACCCAAACCCTAACCCTAACCCTAACCCTAACCCCTTACCCTAACCATAACCCTACCCTATCCTACCCTACCCTAACCCTAACCCTAACCCTAACCCTAACCCTAACCCTAACCCAAACCCTAACCCTAACCATGACCCTACCCTAACCCTAACCCTAACCCTAACCCTAACCCAAACCCTAACCATAACCCTACCCTATCCTACCCTACCCTAACCCTAACCCTACCCTAACCCCTTAACCTAACCCTACTCCTAACCCTAATCGATAACCCTAACCCTAACCCTAACCCTAACCCTTAACTCTAAGCCTAACCCTAACCCTTATCCTAAACCTAACCATACCCTAACCCTAACCCTAACCCTACCCCTAACCCTAACCCTACACTAACCCTAACCCTAACCCTAACCCTAACCCTAACCCTAACCCTTCCCTTACCCTAACCCTAACCCTACCCTAACCCTAACCCTTACCCCTAACCCTAACCATAACCCAACCCTACCCTACCCTACCCTACTCTATCCCTACCCTAACCCTAACCCTAACCCTAACCTTAACCCTAACCCTAACCTAACCCTAACCCTAACCCTAACCCTAACCCAAACCCTAACCCTAACCATGACCCTACCCTAACCCTAACCCTAACCCCTTACCCTAACCATAACCCTACCCTATCCTACCCTACCCTAACCCTAACCCTACCCTTTTTTTTATAAAATTTTTATTGGTTTTACAAAGTTTTAAAGAACAAACAAACACTTAAAAAGACAAACATACACGTATAATTTCAAACATATTTTCATAAACCTCTTTTCTTGGACTTCCCCATACCCCCCCTTTCTGCATCCCAATGTCCATAATCTCACAGCAATTCCCAATTATTACTTTCCAACCTCTGTCATCTTCGTCCTCTTTGTATTCTGGCCTTATATCACTGTACCCCTTTGTTTCTGAAAACCATAACATTTTAACATTCATTAAGTTTATAGTAGTCCTTAAGATAACTTTTAAATTTCCTCCATTCTTCTTCCACCGTCTCTTTTCGTTGGTCACGGATTCTGCCTGTCATCTCGGCCAATGTCATATAGTCCATCACTTTCATCTGCCATTCTTCCAGAGTGGGTAGATCTTGTGTCTTCCAATACTTTGCGATGAGTATTCTTGCTGCTGTTGTAGCGTACATAAAAAAAGTTCTATCCTTCTTTGACACCAATTGGCCGACAATGCCCAAGAGAAAGGCCTCTGGTTTTTTAGGGAAAGTACATTTAAGTACCTTTTTCATTTCATTATAGATCATTTCCCAGAAAGCCTTAATCTTCGGGCATGTCCACCA